>NC_138778.1:81514629-81566129 GCF_965119305.1 Pelophylax lessonae | reverse complement strand
TTTATACCAGTGCACTTTGATATTAATTAGATATACGCTTTATGGATTTCTTTATGTAATTGATAAATTTCAGGAAGCACAAAGCACTTTTACCAGCACAATTTTGTCTGTAACACAATAGAAACTGCATATTTATTTATTGATTGACATTTAGTACTGAAGCACTTAGCACTTTCTTCAATTATTTATTTGATCTACACCTCTCAAAACAGACATATACTGTATATATATATATATATATATATATATATACATATAGATTTTTTAATTATATCCAACACCAACACCTAAACTGCGTTTTTTTGATTTCTGTCACACCTTATACACCGACATTTTAGTCCCTAAAGCGCGCCACTACCCCCATTATAGTATCTATTGAACTGTTAAGTATCAGTAGCAGTGGTGCAGCATTAAGGACTCCCCACTACTCCTGACAGTGCAGGAACCACACACACCTGTTTGCTATATTGCATTCTACTAGAGCGCTGAGTGCATCCTGGGCTTTTTGTCATCAGGCCTCTGTTGTACAAGTTCGTAAGGCAGCGACTTAGTCGTCTGTGCACACCTTTACCAAATTTTACAAGGTGGATTTGTTGGCTTCTTCAGATGCCTCTTTTTGCCGCAAGGTTTTGCAGGCTGCTGTTTCATAAGAATGTCTTTTTGTATTTCTCTTCGGGTCTTTAATCTGGATGAGCTCCTGTTGTTTGGTTGAGCTCCATGTTGCCTGGTTGGCTACGTTTAGCCTTCTGGAGTTGACGTTACTGTCTGGTTGTGTTTTCCCACCCTTCATGCCTATACTGCTTTGTGACGTCCCACTCAGCCCATGGAGATGAGGCTGCGTCGGTCGATGGACGAAAGAGAAAATACGATTTTTGTAAGATCTTACCGTAAAATCTTTTTCTCTGAGGTCCATCGACAGACGCAGCACCCATCCCTCTGTTAGGGGTTGGTTCTGTTGTCTTCACTGCATTTAAACCAAACTGATGTGCTGGGTTGTGCAGTGGAGGTTTATGCCTGGAGGGACAGCCCCCTGGGCGTGTGTATTCAAATTTTCCTGCCTAGACTACTCCTGATGGCAGTAGCATAAACCCACTCAACTATACTCACTATTCTGCTCCAACTACCTGCCATTCCTAGCTGCCTTGCTCGCTTACCTCTCCAAAATCACCAAATCAAGGCTATCTTGGCTTGGCCGTTTGGCAGCCTTTAAAATGGCTATCCTACCAAAACTTGTATCACTTTAGGACCCATACCGGCCTCTTATTTCCGTAAGCTACAATTCATTACTAATAGATTCCTATGACAGAACAAGAGATCCCGATTGTGCTTTTAGCAAACTTACTAAACACAGAAGGGCAGGGGGGCTGGATCATGTGGTTCTTCGGGACTACTACTTAGCATCAGTGTTAGCCCAGATGAAACATTGGTTTACATCCCCTCAATCTTCATTAGGGTCCTCCATAGAAGCAGCAGCAGTTCCAGGTAATAACTTACTCGCTTTTTTACTATCGCAGCAATTAAAACAACATTCCCTATCTCTATTACAAGAAGAGAAAAGACCGGGCGCCGATCTAAGTGTAGCAATAAAACATTTAATAGCAATAGCAAGAGTACTACTCACAGGAGCATGTTAAAAACAGGCATCTCAATAGTGGGTGAGCAGAGTTCGTCCGGGGGGTCCTCCACAGATTTCTTCTCCACCCCGTACTTTTACCACATACCCAAAATCCACAAAAACAGCAGTAACCCCCCAGGTCGCCCCATCGTAGCCGCCATGGACAGCATCACAAGCACATTCTCTCAATACATTGATCAATTTCTTCAACCCTTAGCGCAAAGTCTCCCCTCCTACATCAGAGATGGGGTTTACCTGTTGGACCTCCTCAGCCATTACACGTGGGAACCCACTTACATGTGGGCATCCCTAGACGTCAATTCACTCTACACCTCCATCCCCCATCAGGTCGGACTCAGGGCCGTCTCACATTTTCTGTCTGCTGATCTTAACATCAACCCCACACAAGCACAATTCATCCTAGATGCCACCGAATTCTGCCTCACCCGAAATTATTTCGAATTCAATGAGGAATTCTATCTCCAAACCACTGGCACAGCTATGGGGGCAAATTTTGCCCCCAGCTATGCCAACCTCACCATGGGGTACTGGGAAGCCAACCACATCTGGCAGAACAACCCCTTCTCCCCCAATATCATATTCTATGCCCGTTACATAGATGATATTATCGTGATCTGGGACGGACCCCAATCCACATTCATGCAGTTTGTTGAACATTGTAACCAAAATCCCTACAATCTGTCATTCACCTCAGTATGCGATTCGGCTGAATTAGCATTCTTAGATCTCACACTATTCCATCATGAAGGCAATATCTTAGCCAAAAACTACACAAAACCCACTGCAGGAAACTCCTTTCTACACTATGAGAGCTGCCACCACCCGAGGTGGGTATCCAACATCCCGAAAAGCCAGTTCTGTCGCCTCAAGCGAAACTGCACCACACAATCAGATTACCGCGAGCAGAGCGCTCTACTATCCCAAAAATTTCTGGACAAAGGCTACCCCCCACCCCTGGTCCAGCAAGCACATACACATTACCTCCAACAGTATGACACTACCACCCCCCAAAACTCGTCCAGCCCACGCAGCCCACCGCCCCAACCCCTACGGTTTACCACTCAATTCCACACAAAATACAGGAAAATGGAAAAAATCTTCCAAAAACATTGGTCCATCCTAATGGAGGACCCGCACCTCAAAACCACCATCACCCCCACGCCAAAAGTTTCCTACCGCAAAACCACCAACATAAAGAACTTGATAGCCCCCAGTAAACTCAAATCCGTTTCCACCCGCCCAGCCAATACCCTCTGCCTCATCCCTCTGGTAGGGATGTTCCAATGCCGGAAAGCTCTGTGCCTCACCTGTTCACACATCCAGCATGGCCAAAAAGAATTCACCAACAAAGGCAAAACATACCCACTAAAACAGTTCCACAACTGCTCATCAGAATATGTCGTCTATTGCCTTTCCTGCCCCTGTGGGCTACTGTACGTGGGACGCACAATCAGACCACTAAGGAAAAGGTTTGGCGAACATCGCCGCCTGGTTGAAAAAGGGAAGGACAAACACAGTGTCACCAGACACTTCGCAGAAGCCCATGACAAGTTCCCCACAGGTCTCAAGGTATGGGTGATCGAGTCCATCCCCAGCACACTACCCAGGACCGAGCGTTTCAAGCGTCTCTGCCAGAGAGAGACATACTGGATTTATTCCCTTGAAACGCTCTCTCCTGGGGGCCTCAATGAGGAGATTGAGATCAATGTGCTGCTGTAGCCCATCTCCCTCCCCCTACAGTGCATTTACCCCCAATTGGTCTTCTCATACTAATGTGAATATTTTCTGCCCAGGTTCATCATCTCTTCTTCCAGCGGTTTTTCTCATCCCATCATCCAACCATCTCCACCGACTACAACTCCCTTCCCAGCGCAACTTCCAAAGTAAGTACCCATATATAGGTCTTTAGAGCTAAGAATACACATATATATATATATATATATATATATATATATATATATACATATATATATATACACCACCTGAGACGTCCCAAGTGTTTATCCCTCGAACGTGACCACTTCCCATACCTTAACATCCAACTCCTTGCTGTCTATGCTTCGCCATGGTAATTCGCCAATATCCTCAATTACTGTCATGGTTCCCGACAATAATTGCCACCACACCCGACAACTATGGTCACTACCTTTTCGTCCCACATACAATGCATTACAATCTCATAACACTTTCTCACACTTCTCGTAAACCCCCCCCCCAAACCCCCCCCCCCCCCTCTCTTTACACCTTGCATATTTACTTATAGAATATATAATATGTATGTGTATATGTTACACCATTTTTAACATGTGTGTATATATATATTTCTTATACATACTCTTCATTTACACCATTTTCAAATCCTTATGTACATTCCACATAGGAATTTTCAGTATATACAGGATTTTTTTATATATACAGATTTTTTATATATACATTTTTTATATATACATTTTCCATACATACATCTTTTACGCGTAAACATGTGAGCATGCGCATATATATGCGCATATATATGCAGCTAGTGCATGTGTATGTGGCTTTACAGGTCCGTATATTCTCTCACACCTGTGACATTCCTTTATATCTTTTATATCTCATTTTTCATTTATCTTCATCTTTTAAGTTCCAACCTTTAATTATTTATATTTATTTTTAATCCAAATTTCTAACTTCCACAAGCAATCCTGACCATCACCATCACCCCCAGTCCCATCGGCAATTGGCATCCCCTTTCCCAAATCTAATACAGACCGACACTTATGCCACACACTATCGGGACACTTCACAACATATGTTGCCAATCAAAGTTTTAAGCTACATACACTTTTCTTCATCCCGATTTCTCCACACTGTTCCCTGCCTGTCACACATCCCCGAGGCGCTCCGCTGCAGTGCTAGTACCTTTTTGCCATATTGAGCCACCGTACCCGAGCTCCCCACACTACTGGCATAAAAGCCCACATCCAATATGGCCCCTGCACGGCCTGAAGAAGGAGAGCATGCTCCGCAAACGCGTCGCCGTTCAAGCACGCAGAGTCGACCAGGAAGTGACACCACGGCCCTCCATCCTACGGACCCACGCTGCCGGATCAACACAGAGAGATCAGCGCGTCCCGCACCAGGAAGCCGCTGCATATCCCTCGCAGCACCAGTTCCAACAGGACTTGTGGAGGACCCCCCGGACGAACTCTGCTCACCCACTATTGAGATGCCTGTTTTTAACATACTCCTGTGAGTAGTACTCTTGCTATTGCTATTAAATGTTTTATTGCTACACTTAGATCGGCGCCCGGTCTTTTCTCTTCTTGTTTTGGGTCATACAGGGTTACTTCACCCTTTACTGGAGGCAGCCATCGAAGTGTTCAGCAAGCCACACCGGACTTTGTACACTGAAGCCCACCTTGCCATACCTAGCTATATGCATAGAAACTGTTTACAGTTCTGACCATCTGATTGCGCCAATCTCTCCTCTCCTCCTATCTCTATTACCCCTCACAGTGTCGGCTTCCCTGAAGGCGTGGCAAATCCTGCTCTCCATGGAGTGCAGTGGACCCACAACTAGTTTGCCTATCCCTCTGGAAATTTGCACACTACTTTTACCAAACATGAACCTGAGGGTCTGGCACTTGAGAGGTATACTGAGGCTGCAACAGCTTTACTCATCGAAGGTCCTTAAATCCTTTCAAGCCCTCCAAACTGAATTTGATTTACCCAATACTGAGTGGTTTACCTACCTCCAAATCTCCTCCCTTTTGAGATCTGTCACCACCACGGGTTGCACTCTTCCCAGTACCGCTCTTGCATACTTCCAAAAATTGGGCATAGCCAGAGGGGGTATATCCCTTATATATTCCACTTTCGGGGGTAAGCTTAACTTTGAAAAATCGAACACACTGATAGCATGGGAAACCCACCTTAATTCTACCTACTCACTCTAACAGTGGCGTTTTGCCATGTCCTCAGCATATCTTTACTAGAAATGCCAGCCACTGGGAACTAATGCACAAGATTACCCACCGATGGTATTTAACCCCATATCGTTTATCAAAATTTTATCCCCATCTACCCAACCTTTGCTGGGGAAATTGCGGTCAAGTAGGTACCCTATACCAGTGGTCCTCAACCCTGGTCCTCAGGGCCCACTTACAGGCCAGGTTTGCAAGATAACTGAAATACATCCCAGGTGATATAATTTGCTGCTCAGTGATTGCAGTATTCAAGTCTGCATCTCCCCAAGGTAATACTTAAAATCTGGCCTGTTAGTTGGTCCTGAGGACCACTGCCCTATACCATCTCCTCTGGTCATGCAAAGCATTAGCTACATTCTGGCCCTGTATATTTCATCTTTTGTCCAAGGAAACATCTATTCCATTGCAATTATTGCCAGGGCTAGCTATACTAAACCTAGATATAGATAAAATTCCATCCCCCTTGAGAAATGTGGTAACAAATATCCTGCTGGCGGCCAGACTATCTTTTTTTTTTTTTCCAAGAAAAATAACTTTTATTAAGGAAAAATGGCAAACATTGTACAAACAGTAGAAATTGCACCATAATCAAATTAGAAAGTACAAAAAGGGCAAATTTGAGGCAACAAATGGTGGTACAATGAATGCAAAAGAACCACAAAGCATAAAACATCACATCTTAATCCAAGACACTATAACCAGGACTCTAGTAAGGAGCTGAGTGGTAATCAATAGATCAGGAGTGAGGTAAAAGCAAGGGAACAAAAGGGAAGGGAGAGCAGGGAGAGAGACAACTGAGGGAGAAGGGGGGTATAGGGGAAGGAAGAAAAAAGGGAAGAGAGGAAAAAGGAAAAACGCAAAGGGGGGGGGGGGGCGCTTCACCATCCACAGTCACCTGCAACCGTTCAGTCAGATGTAGTTACACTTCAAACAACCTTTGCATAACCAGTTGAGGGGGAGCCAAGGCCGGTCATCCAGCCAAGGCTGCCAGATTGAATAAAACTTTTTCTGTGCCTTTCTATGTTGGTAGGTCAACTTTTCTCGAATTAAGGTACTATTACTGTTTCACTGTTACACTGTTTCACCGATGGGACACTTGGAGAAATCCAGTGTCTAGCAATCAGTTTGCGGGCAATATAGAGTAGTCTAAGGACCGCCACATGAGCATTGGGAGTCAGGGTCTCCACCTCCAGGGCCCCCAACAGACAAATCAATGGGTCATGAAGCAGTTGAAAATTATAGACTCTGGATATTGTGGCTATAATCGTGGACCAGTATCTAAAGAGTTTTGGGCATCTCCACATCATATGGATCAATGTGCCTTGGTCTCTATCACATTTCGGAACCCAAGGGGGAAGGTCTACAGCCCCAACGGTGTAGTCGAACAGGCGTTTTATATGCTCTGTGAAAAAGCATAAGGTGGGAAACCTTGTGTGAGGCCGAGACCGAATTCAGGGGGATGGAGGAAAGGCAGAGCTCCCACCGTTCCCAATCAATGGGGCCAAGATCCTCCTCCCAAGCCGCCCGGGCAGGAAGAGCGGCCGGGACCTGGAAAGAGCCCAAAAGAGCAACATACACATCAGTGATCATACCCTTCTTATCGCTGGCTTGGAAGACCTCCGCCAGCAGTCTATTGGGAGTGAGTCTCAATGGCGTAAGCTGGGCCTGAGCTGTAATGGCATGTCTGAGCTGCAGAAACCTATAAAAGTACTGACGGGGCACATCAAACTCCTCTTACAAGTCCTGAAAAGATTTCAACACTCCACCTCTAAATAATTGAGTCATGAAACAAACTTCCAACCCCCTCCAGATTTCAGACCCCTCCAGGGGAAGAAGCTCCCTATAATTTCGATTGTTCCAGATGGGGGTCTCAGGCAAGAAGCCCCCCATCTGGAGCATCGTCTTGACACTCCTCCATACCAGGCGAAGTAGAGCCACTGTTGGCAGTCCCGCCAGGAGGTGCGTGAAGCCAGCCTCCAGCTGAACCAGGACAGGAGCAGGGGAGTCCACCGGAGCCAGCATAGCCCCAATAGGATCCAGCGTGTCCGGTTTCCCCCAGCCCCCCATGTGTTGAACCTGGGAGGCTAGGAAATACACCCCGGGGTCCAGCACCACCATCCCGCCCCCATCCCTCCCCAACTGGAGGGTGGATAGCCTAATTCTAGCTACATTCTTGCACCAAATCAACTCTACGATTTTATCCTGTGGAACCACCGCCTGGGGATCCACACTGGAGTATTATGAAAAACATAGAGTAGCTGGGGTGCCCAGATAATTTTTATAAGATTAATGCGACCGGCAACAGAGAGCGGCAGCTTACACCAGCTTGTGCATTTAACTTCCGCAGCAGAGGCACCAAGTTCAAAGTCAAATAGTCCGAGGGGTCCGGAGTTACCATTATGCCCAAATATTTAAACTTGTCAACTATACGCACCGAGGATGCACATGGGGGGAGTTGGGCAGGGAGAGGGTCTAAAGGCATCAACACTGATTTGTCCCAATTAATGGAAAATCCCGACAGCGAGCCAAAATAATTGATAAGGGACATTACCGATCGCAGGGAGCCCTGGGTATCGCCTAGATAAAGGAGGGTGTCATCTGCATATAAGGAGATAACGTCTACACGTGACGCCCGCCGGAACCCCACAATCCTGGGGGAAGCCCGGACCCGCGCCGCAAGAGGCTTCAGCGCCATGGCGAATAATAGCGGAGACAGCGGGCATCCCTGTCAGGTACCCCTGTAGAGGCTAAAAGGCTCAGATAATTCCCCGTTAAACCGTAGTCTAGCCATGGGACCCGAGTATAATAGCTGCACCCAGCGAAGGAAAGAGTCCCCGACACCAAAGCGATGCAGCACCGCCCATAAATACGTCCACTCAACGCTATCAAATGCCTTAGCGGCATCCAACGAAAAAATCGATCTATTTCCAGGATTGTCTATTGGCACCTGAAGATTGAGAAAAAGACGACGGAGATTCAAAGCTGTCGAACGCGCCGGAATAAATCCCGACTGGTCCCGATATATAACCTTGTGTATAAACAATGAGATCCGGGTTGCCAAGACCTTAGCCAAGATCTTGATGTCCGACATGAGTAGCGAAATAGGTCGGTAGGAGTCAGGTAGAGTCGGATCTTGGTCCGGCTTTAGGATGAGCACCACAATAGCCTCCGTCATAGATGTCGGCAACCTACCCTCCTGGAGGGCCGAGTTATACACCCGGAGCAATCTGGGCACCAGCTGCTCCGCATATCTACTGTACACCTCAGAAGGGATCCCATCAGCCCCTGTTGATTTACCATGGGGAGCAGACCCCAGGGCAGTGTATATCTCGTCCTCCATCAGTGGGGCACACAATGAGGCCGAGTCCACCTCTGAAAAAGTGGGAAGGGCACAACCATCCAGAAAGCTCTCTATCTCCTGGGAACCCACCGTCACTTTGGAAGAGTAGAGATCTCTGTAGAACTCGCTCAGCACCCTCCCAATATCAACGTTAGTACTCCATTGCCTACCCTGCGGGTCAGTAAGTACAGGAATGAAAGTGGTAGGCTGCTGGGCCCTCACCATCATCGCCAACATGTGGCCAGTAGTTTCACCCTCCTCAAAGTACCTCTGCAGCAGGAAGAAACGCTTGTTCTCCGCTCTCTGGAGTGACACCGTGCCCGCAAGGGACTGGGCGGCCAACCATGACCTACGAGCAGCCTCGGAGGGATCTGCAACATAGGCAGCCTCAGACCTTGTGACCTCAACCAGAACCGCATCTTCCCAGGCCTTCGTCTTAGTTTTTATCCCATTGATGAGATCAATAAAATGCCCCCTCATAAATGCCTTAGCAGCATCCCACACAACCCTGATATCAGCAGAATGGAGGTTTTGATCAAAGAAGGAGGTCAGCAGGGCCAGGAAGGGGTCAGGGCTGGGGAAGAGCGTCAACCAAAAGGCATTCAGCTTCCACAGCGGTCTACCCCGACCAGCAGGAAGTGCTAGTCGGACCCACAATGGTGAGTGGTCTGAGACCATCCTCAGCCCATTGCCCGCCAAGGTGTAAGATTCTGGTACCTTCGGTACCCTTATAGCCCATTTCTTCCGCATTTGCGTCCCACCTTTTCAGCTAGGTGGAATGCATATACCTGCCTATCTCTTTAAGCCGCATGACGTCATCACTAAGCGCCGCTCTGAGCGGCTATTTCAATCGCCGGCTTTCACTCACAAGGTGTTCGTGCAAACCGCTTGTTATACAGCCTTGTCTGACGCTGCCGAAGCCTCCAGCTATTTCCCCAATATCTGAATAGACCGGAGTCTCGCTACTTGATCCTGTATCTCGCTACTGATCCTGTATCTCGCTACCTGATCCTTATCTCATTACCGCACCCCTCATCTCTCTAAACCAACTAGTGATAAGTACCCCACAGGGGATTCCTTCCTACCAACTTACACTATCTACCCTTGCATACTAAAGACTGTTGCTATCTATGCATTACTATTTCTATCATCTGCACTGTTACATAGATTGCTAGCTCTTGAGTCTACTACCATCTATATCCTTGCACTAAGTTAGCATCTCCTGTACACTTCATCTGCTGTCCCCTACCACCTGTTACTTGTACATGATTGCTAACCTATCTGCATACTATCTATCACCATCTGCTAACACTCCTGAACATTACTATTGAGTGCCTATCATTGCTATCACTACTCACGCCTGTCCTTTCAGCACATCACCTCTATACTATCGTATACAACCTATCACTCCAGGAACATCTTATCTGAGTGTCTGTATATTTGCATGCTGAAGCAGGCTGGGCCACAATGATGAGTCTGGAGAGTTGGATATGGTGATTCAACACATCTCTACACGACTACTGAGTGGAAATTCTGCAGCTGCAAATCCAGTTCACTAAACAAACGCCGGAGCGTTACAGATTGCACGAACCTAAAAAATGGATTCAGCAGAATTAGCCACTCATGTGATACAATTAACAAAAAAGGTAGATGCATTAATCCTTTCTCTTACTGAAGTAAGAAATGAAAATCAGACTTTGAGACAGCAGATAGCCCGTGTTTCACAGCTCACTGCTGCTCAACCTCGTGAGCCTAAAATAAACCCTCCTCTAGTGTTTAAAGGTGATTGGAAAAAATGTTGTGAATTTAAAAACGCATGTCAATTGCTTTTTAATTTAAAACCTCGTACTTACACTACAGACCAAATTAAAGTCTGTACCACTATCTCATATTTGTCGGGTGATCCACGGGCTTGGGCAGACTCTCTCTTTGAGAAAAATGACCCTCTTCTCAACTCCTATCCTTTATTCCTAGCAGAACTCGCTAGCTTATATGAAGACCCAAATAGGCAGAGTACTGCTGACAGCCAATTGAGGGCTTTAAAACAAGGAAGGAGACCTGTTGAAGACTTCGTAGCAGAGTTCAAAAGATGGCACATTTCATTTCTATTCGCAGACTACCTTCATCTAAGCAAACAGCGGAATTACTAGTGAAACATGTGTTCAAGCTACATGGAATTCCAAAGACTCTTTTATCTGACCGAGGTTCACAGTTCATCTCCAAGTTTTGGTAAGCTCTATGTCATATACTACGTATTGAGCGAAAACTTACTTCTTCCTACCACCCTCAGACCAATGGACAAACTGAAAGAGTCAACCAGTGCATTGAACAATATTTGCGTTGCTACACCTCATACCTACAGGATGATTGGGTGGACCTCCTCCCTCTGGCAGAATTTGCTTACAATAACGCAACCCACAGTACTACTAAGCAAAGTCCATTCTACCTAAACTATGGGTTTCATCCCACACTTCTTCCACCACGCATCCTGCCATCAAATAACCCAGTAGCCTCTGACTATCTTACCCAAATAAAAGACTCTCTGGGTTTACTTAACACCAACATCTCACATGCTCATAGCCAACAAAAAAGGTACTACGACCTTCGTAGAAGACCTTCTCCTCAATATGCTATTGGGGATCTCGTTTGGCTATCTACGAAAAACTTGAGGTTAAAGATCCCCAGTAAAAAGCTTGGACCTTTGTTTCTGGGACCTTTCCCAATTGAGAAGCTCATTGGGAGAGCTGCAGTTCAACTCACTTTACCGGCAGATCTTAAAATACACCCCACCTTTCACGTGTCGTTACTGAAACCACATGTTCCCAACCAAGGAATAAGACCTACCATCTCGCCTCCACCTCCAGTACAAGTTGAAGGCGGAGAAGAATTTGAGATTAGGGAGATTTTGGATTCTCGTATCCACAGAGGAAAACTCCAATATCTCATAAGATGGAAAAACTATGGACCCAAGACGACACCTGGTTGGATACTTCTGACGTTCACGCTCCCAGGCTTATACGAAGGTTCCACTCCAAATACCCGGAGAGACCAGTGCTATAGGCCTTCCGGAGCCGGCCTTAAGGGGGGGGTACTGTAAGATTCTGGTACCTTCGGTACCCTTATAGCCCATTTCTTCCGCATTTGCGTCCCACCTTTTCAGCTAAGTGGAACGCATATACCTGCCTATCTCTTTAAGCCGCATGACGTCATCACTAGGCGCCGCTCTGAGCGGCTATTTCAATCGCCGGGTTTCACTCACAAGGTGTTCGTGCAAACCGCTTGTTATACAGCCTTGTCTGACGCTGCCGAAGCCTCCAGCTATTTCCCCAATATCTGGATAGACCGGAGTCTCGCTACTTGATCCTGTATCTCGCTACTGATCCTGTATCTCGCTACCTGATCCTTATCTCATTACCGGACCCCTTATCTCTCTAAACCAACTAGTGATAAGTACCCCACAGGGGATTCCTTCCTACCAACTTACACTATCTACCCTTGCATACTAAAGACTGTTGCTATCTATGCATTACTATTTCTATCATCTGCACTGTTACATAGATTGCTAGCTCTTGAGTCTACTACCATCTATATCCTTGCACTAAGTTAGCATCTCCTGTACACTTCATCTGCTGTCCCCTACCACCTGTTACTTGTACATGATTGCTAACCTATCTGCATACTATCTATCACCATCTGCTAACACTCCTGAACATTACTATTGAGTGCCTATCATTGCTATCACTACTCACGCCTGTCCTTTCAGCACATCACCTCTATACTATCGTATACAACCCAGGAACATCTTATCTGAGTGTCTGTATATTTGCATGCTGAAGCAGGCTGGGCCACAATGATGAGTCTGGAGAGTTGGATATGGTGATTCAACACATCTCTACACGACTACTGAGTGGAAATTCTGCAGCTGCAAATCCAGTTCACTAAACAAACGCCGGAGCGTTACACGAGGACACCAAAGGCAGGAGACGACCGTTCCCTAGACCCATGTCAATCCAAGAGAGACCAGCATGGGCAACCGTGAAACATGAGAACTGTCTCACTCCTGGATTGGCCATTCTCCAGACATCCGTCAGTCCGAGCTCCCCCACCAGCCGGGCAAACGGAGTAGGGCCCCCAGCCGGCAAAGGGGGCCCACGGAGTGCGGAGCAAATCTATCAAGAGCAGCGTCAAGGACAGTATTAAAATCACCCATGAGTAATAACGGGACATCAGGAAATTTAAGCACCTGGTCTAGCACCAGCCGGAGCACTCTAGCTGAGTAGGGCGGCGGGACGTAGACCACAGCAAACACACAGATCAGACTCGCCACCCGACTCAGCAGAATAACAAAGCGGTCCTCAGGGTCCAGTATCGACTGTAAACACGTGAATTGCACCCCCTTTCTAACCAGTATACAAACACCTCTAGAGTAGTTAGAGAAAACAGAATGATATTGAGAACCAAACATACTGGGTGCCAAATTGTATTTGTCCGCAGGAGCCACATGGGTCTCCTGCAGACACACGTCGGCCTGCAACTTTTTAACGTTCCTGATGACAGCAGTTCGTTTGACGGGGTTGTTAAGGCCCCTGACATTCCAAGAAAGTACACAGATTGTATCAGCCATAGGGAAGGGGAAGAAGTAATCCAGCAGGAGAGAGAACAGTGGGAGGCGCCCGCCACAGCCTAAGCGCCCGTCCGTCAGTATTCACAGCACAGAGCAACCAGGGAATGGTCAGAGACCACAGCAACAATGTATTGTAGTCACATAGCAAAAGAAAAAACACCCTCAGCTGCCTCCAGGTCTTGCACGGGAGGAAGGCACATGGGAACCGACGTTGCAGGGTAGAGGGACAGGCGTCCTGGTCCGGATGGATTGGTGAAGACTGAGGCAAGGAGCAGAACAAAGGGATCCGGGGGGGATACACATCGTCCAAGGAGTAAAAAAAAAAAAGGGGGCACAGGGGAGCGTCCAACTTGGACAAATAGGGGGAATCCAGTGAGGGATCACAGCTGACAATGCAATCTCCTCCAGAACCTTGAACATTTCCAAAAGGGAAGAAGGCAGATCAGTAGTCGCAGTAGGGGTGCATCCCCCAGTCCAGGAGCATAGAAAAAACGCGACCAGGTCAGCTAGCAGCAGCCCCCCCCCCGAAATTACGGGGACGGGGGCATCGTTTAGTGCATTCCACAAAGCATCTGTGATCAGGGTGCCTCTCGCCTAGGGGAGGGGGCAGCCCTTAACGCCCTGCCATTTTTATCCAGCCATCCAGCCACTGGGCAGCAGCCGCTGGCTTGTCAAAGAACAAAACTTCGCCACCTTCCACAACTCTGAGCTTGGAAGGGTACAACATGGCATATTGCAGATTAAGATCTCTGAGCCTCCGCTTGACGTCAACAAATTGAGCCCTTTGCTTCTGCACCTCCGCAGAATAATCCGGGAACAGAGAGGTTTTAGCGTTATCCATGGCCAGTTTCATGGTTCTGGCCTTAGACAGGATAGTGCCTCTGTCCTTGTAATTAAGGAGCTTGAATATGAAGGTGCGAGGTGGGGCGCCAGGAGGGAGTGGGTGCATGGGAACCCTGTGAGCCCACTCCACTGAGAACATGGGGGTAAAAGCGTCCTGCCCAAAGGTGAAGATGAGCCAGCTTTCAATGAAGGCGACCGGATTCTTCCCCTCAGCATGTTCCGGGATACCGATTGTCCTCACATTACTCCTTCTCATCCTGTTCTCCAGGTCATCTAACCTGGCAGCTTGCTGAGCTGACAATAAAGCAGTATGTTTGACTTCTCTTTGCAGGGGAACCATATCATCCTCCAGGGAGCTGACCCGACCCTCCACAGCAGAAGTCCTTTCGTCTCAACTTTTACATATCCTGGCGTACAAATGAAAGTTCTGTTTTCACCCCCTTCAGCTCAGCAGTCAGGGCGGTGATAGAAGAGCTGCAAGTATTCACCGCCGCCATGACATCTCGGAGTGTGGGCTCAGGATCAGGGGAGGATGAGGACTGCATGCAGGCCGGGTCAGACCAGGCTTAATCCCAGTCCTGCAGCTGATCTGAAATGTCTCCCAAGGGCACCGTATCGTCTGCGTCTGTTGGAGAGCTAGGCGAGATGCTCGGGAGGGTCCCAGGAGTGGAGGAACGATCCCTGGAAGCAGGTCTATTGAAAAGTTTCTTGGCAGCCTCAAGGTAAGTGTCCTTGTGCGGCGCCTTCTGCCCGGCAGGGCCATCTTTGGCCTGGCCGGCCACGGGACCTTTCCCCTCCTTCTGGCGCTTCTGCATGGTCGGGGGACAGCGGATCGACTCACCGGAGGCACGCTGAAGATCGGAGAGGACACCGGCACCGTGCGGGAAGGAGGAATCCGAAGATCCGGTCGAGTAAAGGAGAAGATAGCAGGATTCTCGGCGGAGCTATCGAGGCGCACGTCCGCTCACATGCAAGGTTCGGCCACGCCCCCTCAGCCAGACTATCTTTAATGAGACGCTGGAGATTGCCCTTAATCCCTCCCTTAGAGGAAGTTGTGCATCTGACGCAACAATACTGTTCCTATGAAAGAATGTTTGCATCCACCTCAAATACCCTAGCTACTGCTATGTTCAGGTGGGGACCTTGGGAGGATTGGCACAGAAGTTATGCTGGCAATGTAATATGATTCAGTTGTACTTCTTGAAATATCAGTCACTTTGAGTTGCTTTGCATCGGTCACTTTGTTACTTTATTTGCTTGTTTTCTTCTTGTTTGCACCGCCTTACTTTTTTATGTAAAACCTGACTAATTCTTTAATCCTCCAGATGCGGGCTAGCGCCTCTTTGTTCAGTCATCTGGAATCCTTACGTCATTGCTGTTATTGATGATGTTTGTACATGTTTTCTAAAAACCAATAAAAATGTATTGAAAGTAAAAGAAAACTGAATTTTTGTAAAATCTTACTGTGAAATTCCTTTCTCTGAGTCCTCCGACAGTTGCCGCCCACTCATAAAGTCTTCACCAATGGGGGTATTGACTTCCTCTCCTTAGGAGTAGCTAGGCAAAAGACTTGTTAAAACAAAAGCATTTACATAGACACACCCATGGGGGCTGTCCCACTGGCCCAATACCCCCTTGCAATAGCCATCCCAACTCAGTTTGGTAGCAAACACTTAAGTGTATAAGAACCCCAAAAGAGGGGCGGGGGCGGCGACTGTCGGAGGACTCAGAGAAAGGAATTTTACGGTAAGATTTTACAAAAAATTCAGTTTTCTCTTACGTCCTCCGACAGTCGCCGCCCACTCATACAGTCTTCACCAATGGGGATGTCTCAAAGCAGTGCAGACATGAGGGGTGGGAAACGCAACTGTCAGAAAAGGCAACGCAGTACCCACATCAGAGAAAGGAACCCTACGTGAACCGCAAGGGAACCTTTTGGGCAACAGAAAAGCTCAACAGGAGCAACAACCCAGGAAAGCAAATAACCAAGGGGGTAAACAACCCCAACAGCCAGGGACCCACACAAAACCTGGGTCCCCTACGGCACTGCCGCACAGAGAACTTTGCGGCCAAAGGAGGCATCAGCTGATGCCAGAACATCAATTTTGTAAAATTTGGAAAAGGTGTGCACTGACGACCAAGTCGCAGCCTTGAACACCTGGGCCACCGAGGCCTGATGCCGGAGGGCCTAGGACGTATTCACCGACCTGGTAGAGTGCGCCTTGACAGGGAAGGGTGGTACCCGTTCCTTCAACGAATAGGCCTGAACAATTGTCTGTCTGATCCATTTTGCAATGGTCGCCGCAGACGCAGCCATACCCTTCTGAGGTCCCTCAGGAAGGACAAAGAGAGAATCCGATTTTCGAAAGGATTCAGTCGACGACAGATAAACCCTGATCGCCCGGACAACATCCAAAGAATGCAAGGCAATCTCCTTAGGATGCTTAGGATTCGCACAGAGCGAAGGTAGAACAATGTCCTCATTGAGGTGAAAATCAGAAACCACCTTTGGAAGAAAGGACGGGTTAGGTCGTAAGACCACCTTATCCCTATGAACCACCAGGTAAGGAGAGTGGCAAGACAACGCCGCCAACTCCGACACTCTGTGAGCAGAAGTGATCGCTACCAAAAAAACAACCTTTTTAGACAGCAGAGGTAACGAGATTTCCCTGATGTTTTCAAACTGGGAACGTTGTAACACGGACAGAACCAAGTTCAAGTCCCATGGAGGTAGAGGCTCCCTTCTAGGAGGGGCCAAGTGACTCACACCTTGAATAAAAGGTGCCAATTTAAAGAATTAGACGCCACAGGGTGCTGGAAAAGAACAGCCAGTGCAGATACCTGGCCCTTAATCGTGGCCAACGCCAGGTGCTGGTCCACACCAGACTGGAGGAAAGCCAACACTCTCGCCACCGAGTAAGAACAAGGAGAGAAACCCCTGGACTCACACCAGGCAAAATAAGCTTTCCATGTACAGTAATAAATCTTACCAGACGAGGCTTTTCTAGCCTTGAGTAAAGTAGGAATAACCTCTGAGGAGAGACCCCTGTCTCTCAGGACCTGGCTTTCAACAGCCATGCCATTAAAGACAGTGACTGTAAAGCAGGATGGAAGATCGGTCCCTGAGACAGCAGATCTTCCCGCATTGGCAGCCGCCATGGAGGCTCAATGGCCAGGTGAACGATGTCCGCGTACCAGGGCCAGTCCGGCGCCACCAGAATCATCAGTGTTTGTTCCGAGGTCAACCTGCGAAGGAACCTGGACAACAACTGAATCGGAGGAAAGGCATAGATCAGACGATACTGACGCCAAGGCACCACCAGCGCATCTGAGGCGTCTGCCAGAGGATCGCGCATTCTTGCCATGAACCTTTCCACCTTGTGTTTTTTTTTTGAAAATCTTTTTATTGAGTTATGCACAAAAACACAACAAACAAAAACAGAACAGAGCTTGGTGCGGGAAAACACATCAAGGAGGCATGTAGGGATAACAAGTACTGGTGTGCTGCCCGCCTCAGGCGGGATCAATACAGTAAACAAGCACAGTTATACATGATACATCGAACGTCTAAACTTTAACACAGCTAATACACATCAGTGTTCAAATACAAGAGAATGAAAAGTGCCCAACAGCATCAGCCATGCCAGGGCGACCTTTCAGAGAGACCGTGAGTTAGGGACCCAAGGGCCGTCAGAGCATCAGTGCGGAGGAAGACTCCTCGAGCCAGCGCGTCCACACCCTATCATATTTCTTGGGGCAACCTCTATGGCAGTATGTATCACGATACAGCGGGATGGCGGCGTCTACCAGAGTCCTCAACTGAAGAATTGTGGGGGAGGATCGCTGTTTCCAACGGAGGGCAATATTTTTCCTAGCGTAGAAGAGTAAAAGACCTAGCAGAGTGCGATCGGCCACCCTCGGAACGATGTCATCCAGGAGACCCAGAAGACCCAGTCTGGGAGACAGGGCCATCGGGACCTGCAAGATAGCAGAGGACACCTCAAACACCTTGGACCAGTATGTTAGGAGTTCAGGACACTGCCAGAAGATGTGTATAAAATCGCCCGGGGCATGACCACAACGCCAACACTCCGGGGAGTGGGAGGCATGTATCCTATTCATGCGATGTGGGGTAAGGTAGGCCCTGTGGACAATCTTGTATTGCACCAACCGGTCCCTGAGAGAGACCAGAATAGCGAAGGGGGAGTCCCAGATGTGCAACCAATCCACCGAGTCCAGGTCCGGAACGTCCCGAGCCCAACGTGCGTGAAGGCCAGAGAGCTCCGGAGACGAGACATGGAGGAGATGAGCATGTAGCACCGACATCGCACGCGCAGAGCAGTCATGACGCAGCACCCTCTCCAGATCGGACTGCACCAGCTGGGAGTCCGGGCCAGAGAACTGAGCGCCGAAAGCATGGGACAGCTGTAAAAAGTGGAAAAAGTAGGAGGACGGGAGGTTACGATCAGAAGCCAACTGCGCAAAGGAGGGAAGGGAGAGATCACCTGTGAGGTCCGAGATCTTCTTAATGCCGCATTTAGCCCAGAGAACCAGGTCAGGCAGTCCATACCGGTGGGGCAGGGAGGGGTTGAGCCACAGAGGGGCGTTGGGGGAGACAGCGGTGTCCGGATAAGCCTCTAACAACAATCCCTGCCGCCAGGCCCGGAGTGTCGTTTTCATGGAGGTAGTGAGACCATGAGGGGCCCGAGGACCCCTAAAAAGCAGATGAGTCAGGGCCTCTACTGATCCCAGCTTCCACCTTGTGGTTTAGCCTAGACGCGAACAGATCCACATCCGGGGATCCCCACTTCGCACACAGCATTTGAAATACCTCCGGGTGCAGGGACCATTCCCCCTGGTCCAGGGTCTGGCGGCTCAGATAATCGGCCTGCCAATTCTCCACACCTGGAATGTGAACTGTCGATATCGCCGGGACATGAGTCTTGGCCCAATACAGAATACTGGTCACTTCCTGGGCCACCCGGGCACACCGCAGTGGCATTGTCTGTCTGCACCCGTACAGGACGGCCCTGAAGCCGATCCGACCAGTGGAGCAGGCACAGCCTGATCGCTCTCAATTCCAATATGTTTATCAGAAGGGAGGATTCCTCCTCCGACCAGGTGCCCTGGGCAGATAGGTTGCCCAGGATGCCACCCCAGACCGACAGGCTGGCATCCGTGGTAATCACTGTCCATAGTAACGGCCGGAAGGATTTCCCTTCCGAAACAGCCGGGGACTGAAGCCACCACAAGAGATCCATTCTGGTTTGGCGACTCAGAGACACTCTCAGGTCTAAGGACTGAGGTAGTCTGCCCCCCCTGGCCAGGATCTCCGCTTGGAGAGACCGCGTGTGAAACTGCAAATGGTATCGCCTCGAACACAGATACCATCAACCCCAAGGACGGCATACAGGCCCTGAGTGACGAGGATTCGTTGTCCCTGAGGGACCTGACCTCGGACTGCAGAGTCCGGAGCTTGTCCTCCGGTAAGAACACCATTTCTTGAGCAGAGTCCAGAACCATTCCCAAATACGGGAGACGAACTGAAGGAGACAAGGTCGACTTCTGAATGTTGATGGTCCAACCGAACTCCTGAAGTGTCTGGACCATAGTGGGCTCTGACTGGCACTCGATCTTAACAGGAGATCGTCCAGATATCCCAAGACCGCAAGGCCCTGTGCCTGCAACAGGCCCAGAACAGGCGCCAACACTTTGGTAAAGACCCTTGGTTCCCGAAGCAAGACCAAAGGGTAACGCCACGAACTGATAATGATCCTCTGCGATAGCAAACCGGAGGTACCTCTGATGACCCTTAAAAATAAGGATGTGTAGATACGCATCCTTCAGGTCGATAGAGGCCAGGAATTCTCCCAGACTCAGGGAGGCTACCACCGAGCGGAGCCATTCCATGCGGAACTTTCGAATGCGCACAAAGCGGTTCAGAGCTTTCAAGTCCAGAATCGGATGCACTTTGCCCTCCTTTCTGGGCACAGTGAACAGATTCGAGTAAAACCCCCGAAACCGATCCCGATGAGGCACCGGGATGATTACCCCCTGAGCGAGGAGAACCTGTACCGCTTGATGCAGGTCCTGTAACCGCCCTGGGTTCAAATGAAGATTTGAGGGAAAGAATCTGTCTGCCGGCCGTGAAAGAAATTCGATCTTGTACCCTGATCGAATGATTTGCAGCATTTTTGTATGTATGTAGCTTTGATCTCCTCGAACTATATATCTCTCTCCGGTCACCCCGATATGATTGTAATTTTTTTTATGGGTGACCGGTTGATGCATATATACACAGGATCATATGTGTTTATTTTGTTCTAAAAACCATATTGGTCGAAATTGTTTTTATTGTACATATATCGTTTTGCATTTATATATTTTTTCATACGCAATTGTGTCACAGCATTGACATTTGATTTTTCACTGGTTTCACATAGATGTTTTATGGGTCTATCAGTGTCCTCGGTAATTAGGAAAATGGTTTACCCCTTATTTGTATCACCTGTTTTTTAATTGATGATTGGATTTTTGTGTGTGTATATATTGAGATGTTATATCCATTTTTCTTTGTAATGATTAAGCACACAGTCAGTGTGTGAAACGCGTCTACCTTGTCACGATTGTCATAATTTGGATGTCCAGTCAATAAATCTGGATTTTGACTCAACCTGGAGTGCTGCCAATTCCTTTTCTTTTATCTGTACCGCTTGATGCAGGTCCTGTAAGCGCCCTGGGTTCAAATGAAGATTTGAGGGAAAGAATCTGTCTGCCAGCCGTGAAAGAAAGAAATTCGATCTTGTATCCTGATCGAATGATTTCCTGAACCCACCTGTCTGGAACTCGGAGCAGCCAAGGTTGGAGGAAACCGCGCAAACGTCCCCCCACCCCTGAAATGCGTGAGGGCGCACCTTCAGGCAGAGGCGGACTGAGCCGCCGCACCCGCATGGCCGGATTTAGGTTTGCCCAGGGTTTTCTCTGGCCACCCTGGCCCTTGAAGGGTTTCCCCTTGTACTGTGCCTTGAAGGCACCAAAGGACCCCTGATTAGGTTTAAAGGTGGGACCCCCCTTGCCGCGGAAAAATTTGCCCTTAGGATCCTGGGGCAGCAGAGTGCTCTTGCCCCCAGTGACACCCTTAACCAATTCATCCAGGGATTCACCAAAAAGGCGAGACCCCGCATAGGGAATATCAGTCACTGCCTTTCTGGATTTCTGGTCAGCCAACCAGCTCTTCAACCATATCAGTCGACGGCTAAGCACCGTGGCACTGGACAGGCACGCAGCCAATGGGGCCTCATTTAAGGCCGCATCGCACAAATACATGACCCCCTGATAAATCTGGTCCACCATCTCCACAGTAGTGGGGGGGGGCCGAATCAGCCACGAGAGTGCGTCTGAGCACCTTGGTCCAATCCGCCACAGCCTGAGCCGCCATGACAGAGGCGAAAATAGGCTTTAGCATGGAACCCGCCACCACATAGGTGTGGCGGGCAAGAGACTCCAGCCTCCTATCCGTAGGATCCCTAAATACTGGAGAATCTTCAGTGGGAACCAGAGTAGCCTTGTTCAATCTGGCCACAGTGTGATCCTCTTGAGGAGCCACACATCAGCGTGCAACCATAGTAGACGCAAAAGGGTAGAGAAGTTGAAACCTTTTAGGCACCGTGAAGGTGTGTTTCAAATTGCGCCATTGCTCATTCACAGTGTGATGAAACTCAGCGGGGCAAGGAAAAACCTGCGCCGTCTTGCGGGTCCTGTGTGTACCAAAAGATGACACAATGCCCGGAGGATTGGGCTCATCCTCTAAATGTAGTGTTTCTTTGATGGCAGAAATCAGCGCATCCATAGCTGCGCGTTCCTCGGGCGTCCCAGGGGGGGATTCGTCCACTCCTGTAACCTCCGCCTCCCCCTCAGACTCTTGCGGGTCCTGAGAAGAGCGAGAACCTGAAAGGGGCACACTACCTACAGCAACCATGTCACATTCAGAATCAGAAGAAAAAGAAATCCTAGGCCTTTTTCTAGCAGCACGTTCAGTCATCAGCACATCCATTTTGGACACCAAAGTCGCCACTACAGCAGCCAAGTTAGCCAGGGTAGAGGATTCCAACTTGAATCCCCTACCAAGGCTGGAAGGAATTTGCTGCCCTGGGATTCCATTACCAAAAAAGTTTTTATTTTTTTATGGTACTGGCCCTTTAAGCGCGCCGCAGACCCCGCAGCACACTGCTACAAAGACTGTGGAACACAGACCTCCTGCAGGGACAAACTGAAGCCAGGAAGATTGCACAAGGGAGTAAAAGAAAGGACAGCAAAACAGAGCCCCACAAGTGTGTTACCACCACAGTCGGTCGCTCCTGAGTGAAGGAAGGAAGTGATGTAACTGCCAGAGACTGAACTGAGGCTGCAGGCTAAGGAAACATGGATGCCTATGTAAAGTAATGGGAGGCTTCGGCAAAATGGCCGCCGACATGTGCTCGGAACGATCGTTTGCCACACACAAGATGGCGCCGCAAGGCGCCAAAATACACTACATACAATACTGTATAAGCACCCACAGTGAAGCCAGACATGCTGCCCACACTAAAATGGCAGACCGGCAGTTTTTAACCCCGCAGCGGTCGCCGCACGTGTCTGTACCTCCAAGCACCCAAAGTGACACAGGAGAGGGATCCCCCAAAACCCCACACAGCGCTGGCTGTGTGAGAAAAAAACCCCCACAGGGACCAGGATCAGGGAGCCCAAAAATGCACAGACATAGGGGACACCACAGACACAGAGGACTGCCGACCTCAGACAGAGGCCCCACACAGAGTGTACTTACCTGTACCCGATGGAGTGGGGTGCCTCGTATCAAACGGAAAACCGCCCACCCTCAAATGGTAGGGGAGTGCCGCCAGCCAAAAACGCAGGACACCAGTAATGCACGGACGAAACGTGGCTGTGTCCAGTGAGGTAGTCACCTCACAGGCTGCATCCCTGAGGACAGGGATGGGTCGTTTGCGAGGCCAGGGCAGACACATAGCCTGCTAAATGCTCGATGGCGGGCTGGGATTCCATCTGACCCTCTGTCCTGGAGAACCAGGACGGCCAGTCTGATTCCCAGCTCCACAAAAACGCCATCTACATCCGAAAATCCGACTAACTAACGCTGACAAAATAAACAGCTAGTAAAGCAAAGAAAAAATGACATTTTCAGAAAATAAAATCATAAAATAGAAGAAGAAGGTTGAGACTGTAGCCCCAGCACAGGGAAGCCTATCTACTCCTGAACTAGGCAGAAGACAAACTGGGTTGGGATGGCTATTGCAGGGGGGTATTGGGCCAGTGGGACAGCCCCCATGGGTGTGTCTTTGTTAATGCTTTTGTTTTAACAAGTCTTTTGCCTAGCTACTCCTAAGGAGAGGAAGTCAATACCCCCATTGGTGAAGACTGTATGAGTGGGCGGCGACTGTCGAAGGACGTAAGAGAAATATGGATTTTAATGTTTTCCCCCATTTATGCTTACATCATGCTTGCAGCATCTGTCCTCCGGTGCCTCTGCACTGAGAACCAAGCGATCAAATACCTGTCAGTCAGCAGCTCTCTGCTCTGCCTCCTCCTTACTCACTGGAAAGCTTGGCTGTGGAGGGACGGGGAGCGGCCGGTGTTCCGTGAAAAAAACCTACCCGTGAGAAATGCCTACCCTCGTCACTTCCGGTGCACGGCAGTATGTGGAACGCGGCGGTTACATTAAAACAGCTGTGCTGCAATATGAGTCATCTCCGCTACTGTCCCTGTCACTTCCCTGATCTGGGCTAGTAAATATAAAAGCGGCGGCGGGTCTATGAAAAGATAAATCAAGGAGCCGAGAGCCGCTTTTATATTTTCTAGCCAAGATCAGGGTAGTGACAGGGACAGCAGCGGAGATGACTCATATTGCAGCACAGCTGTTTTAATGTAACCGCCGCGTGGGTAGGTTTTTTTCACGGAACACCGTGAGCATTTCATACTAGTGCGCATGCGCACTAGTCAGCTCCTCAGCTGTTCCATTACGTATCCGGGGCTGTGAGCATGCGCACTGCTGCGCTGCTCAGCTGTTCCTGGCAGGAAGTGATGAGGGTAGGCATTTCTCACGGGTAGGTTTTTCTCACGGAACACCGGCTCAGGCTCTCAGCGGCTTGCTGAGAGCCTGAAGCCGGGTGTTAGTCCAGGCACCTAGCAAATCCAGACTTCCATTGTCGTGATGATGCAGTGCCTGGACTGACTTCTGTGACATCCGCAGAGTGGACTTCAGCCTGATCTCTGCTGAAAATGGGTCAAAGGAGTGCAAAATGAATTGCACTCCTGTGATCCATAGGAGAAGTACAGCCAAACTAGCTTTGGCTAACTTCTCCTTTAAATGCCTCACGAGGTCGCATAAGACCAGGTCTGGGCCCGAGTCGCAGCGTTCCTCCTGGCCAACAGCCCCCCATTTTGGTGGTGAGGGGTTCTGTCTGGAGTGGTGCCTGCCTGGTTCTGTGGTATGGTGAGAAAGTGGTCTCCCCTCTCCACCTGAAAGCAGTGGGAGGTGGACACAGGCACCCCCCAAGATGGTCGGACCTGCAGGTTCCCTTCCATCCACTTAGACCCCTCTGTACTCTGCCCCCCCCCCCCCCCATGCCCCAGGGAAGTGCGGTGGGTCGATAGGTGGATGTAGGCTGGTACACAGTACTGGTGGAGGGCAGGTGGGCATGCTGGCAGGCAGGACAGTCTTCCCTGATGGGGTGGGTGCTGACAGTGTAGTGGTTCTGCTGCCTGGGTCCCCCTCCTGCTGTAGAGTTCTGGCCTACACACGAGGGGTCTCCTCTCTGCCCCTGGGAGCCTCGTGGGCGTGGTGTATGGCGGCCATTTTGCCATGTTTGGGGCTTTTGGTGGTTTCTCTCCCAGTGGCCATGTTTGAGTAGCCCGGCTGTCATTTATGGCTGGTCTAGCATTCACAGGAGCAGCTGCCATGACAGTGGAGCCTCTGGGGTGCGATTATGGCTGTAGGGGCCCCTACTATTCTCCTAGTTTTGACTCCTGGGTTTCCTTTTCCCCTGAATACGCATGTGGATGCCTGGCTATCTCTGGTGCAGACCAGTGCTCCTCCGGTGGGGTACTGAGTTCTGGTTGGGTCCCTCCCTCTCTCTGCTACAGGTTGCGGGGTGCTCTGTTTTCGTGTGCCCCTGTGGTGATATGGGTGCAGTGCCTTTGGGGGGTGAGTCTCCTAGCGGTGCTAGACACATTTTGCTGGTGGTTTCCCCTTATAGCTCGAGGAGTCTCAGGAGCATGTTTCCCCACCTAACCCCCTCTCTGAGGCAGCAGGTCCCGGCCCTCGTCTGATGCACTGACGGCGGTCCTGGAGTCCCTTGTTTCCCAGGTAGATGTGGCCTTTGGGCGGTGGGCTAGCAGAAAGCGCCCCCTGCCTCATTTGTTTTGTCAGATCCTGAATTTGGCTTTGCTGACGCAGATGTGGCCCACCCTGCACGGTTTGTAGTCATGCTCCCTAATGTATCAGATAGTGAGGATGATTCCTCCACAGCTGTAGCTGCGCAGAAGGCGCTGGTTGACTCACGGATTACATTAGTGCAGTAGACTTGGAAGATGAAGGATGCGGCTGCAGAGGTGTCCGTCCCTTTTGACACTCACAAGCTGTCTCACACGGCAAAAGTGTTCCCTTATCCCTCATATTTTGACAAGTTTGCCTACAAAGATTGGGAGCAGACAAAACGTCCCTTCAGGGTTCCTAAACCCTTTGCAATGATGTACCCCTTTGAAGAGTCACTTCTCAAGAAGTGGACTGTCCCGACTCCCACCAGTAGTGGACCCCCTGTCTCCAGGTTAAACAAGGCAACCATGATTCTGGTAGAGGAATCCCTGGCCTTTAAAGATCTGACTGACAGAAAAGATTCTGTGGCCGAAAATATGTTCACTGTTGCTGGTTCGGCACTACGGCCGGTCCTGGCCATTGCCCTGGTGTCGCAAACCCTAACTGAATGGGCTGAACTTTTGCTCCATGACCTGGGAGTTGAGCAGATTCCCCCTGCCTTGGTTGAGTTGGTGGCCTCTCTGGATGTGGGCTCCCTGAATTTCTAAGCTATATGTTTCAGCAGTGGTGCTTAGGCTTGTGTTGTGTCTTAAGTGTTGGTCTGTGGACCAAACCTCTAAAAAAGCTCTGATTTGTCCTTTCTAGGTAATCGCCTGTTTGGGTTTTCCTGGATGACATCCATAAGAGTCTCACGAGAAGGAAGAGCAATTTTCATCTGCAGTCTGGGAAGGGAAAAGAGCATCGTCACAGACATGGCCTGTCTTTCTCGGCGCACACAGTTTTTTCATCCCTCAGGGTCCACGGACAAGAGTTCAAAACCTTTTATGCCCTTCTCGGGAGGTTCCCAGTAGCCCTGGTCTGGCAAGCCGAGAGCGGGATTCTCTAGACCCGCAGACATGGCCCCTTCAGCATGAAGGTGCGCCCTCATCAATGCCTGGGGTGGAGGACATCTTTATTGGTTTCTGGGCCGTGGACCTCCTAAACAAAAAATAGGTCCACTAAGTAATTCTGTCCGGTTACAAGATAGTTTTATTCTTGCCCTCTGGAAAGGTTCTTTTCTTCCAATGTGCGTCTGACCCCAGACCGCCTCCAAGCTCTCTTCGGCGCGGTGCAGGGCCTGCTGCTTCAGGGAGTGATTGTCACATTTCCGGTATTGGAAGGGTTTTAAGATTTTTTTCAAACCTGTTTATGGTCCCAAAGAAGAAGGACAAGGTTCATCCGATTCTGGACCTCAAGGCCCAGAACTGCTTTGTGCCTGTACAGAAATTCAGAATGGAGTCCATTTGCACGGTGGTGGCATCCCTATATCAGGGGGATTTTCTAGCCTCTATCGACATCAAAGATGCTTACTTGCACATTCCAATATGTGCCTGACACCAGCGTTTTCTCCTCTTTGCTGTGGGAGACGTGCACTATCAGTTTGTGGTGTTACCCTTTGGTCTCGCCTCCACTCCTCTTCACAAAGGTGTTGGCCCCAGTTCTGGTGTTGCTATGTCAGTGGGGGATTGCTGTGCTGGGCTACCTGGACGACCTCTTGCGAGCGGAGTCCTTATTTGCATTGATGGACAATGTGGAGATCACTATACAGGCCTTGCAGGAGTTTGATTGGCTTCTAAACTACCAGAAGTCTGCCCTGATTCCATCCAGATAATTGGATTATTTGGGTTTGACTCTGGATTTAGCTCTAGTCAGTGTTTCTTCCTCTGGACAAACTCCAGAAGTTGCATGCTGCGATTCATCTGTTGCTGTCCCGCAGGTGGTCTTTCCTCCAGACTTGCATGTGGGTGCCCAAAGTCTCTGGACAATCCTGTTCGGCTGAACCGGGAAACCAGGGGTTTGACGGCCTGGCTGTTGAAAGCCAGGTGCTGAAGGATAGATGCTTGCCTGGGTCGGAGATTCCAACACTGCTGAAGGCTAGGAAGTCTATTTCTAGGAAGATTTACCATTGTACATGGAAAGCATACATTTCGTGGTGTGAGTCGATCGGTGTTTACCCTCATTCCTTTTCGGTGGCTCCGATTTTGACCTTTCTTCAAAGTAGTGTTGAGCAGAAGTTGGCCTTGAGTACTATCAAGGACCAGATGTCTGCCCTTGCGTTCTTCTTCCAGCTACTCTTAGCCACGCATTCCTTGATACGTACTTTCATTCAAGGGGTTTGAAACCTGAACTGGTGGGTTATCTTATCGTACCCCCTACTTGGTGGTCCACAGAGAAGAAGGTGGTTCTTCGCCCATGCCTGTTGTTCCTACCTAAGGTGGTCTTTTACTTCCATTTGAATAAAAACATTGTGTTGCCTTCTTTGTGTCTCAGGCCCGCTCATCCCAACGAATTTGTGTTGCATGCCCTGAATGTGGTTTGGGCGATTTGGGTGTATGTGGCAGCCACTGAGTCTTTTCGGAGGTTAGATTCACTGTTTGTGACCACGGACGGGCCAAGAAAAGGGCTGTCTGTTTCTTCCGTGATCATTTCCAGATGGATCAGACAGATGGTGACTCAGGCCTATTGTATCAAGGGTAAGGTTTCTTCTTTCCCTGTGACTGCACTCTCTTCTCGGGTGCTAGTGCTTTGGCCTTCCGTCATCAGGCATTGGTGGCGCAGATTTGCAAGGCGGCCACTTGGTCATTGGTGCACACTTTCACTAAATTCTACAAAGTGTATGTTTTGGCATCTGCAGATGCTTTCTTTGGCCACAAGGTTTTGCAGGTTGCTGTTTAGAGGGTCTGTTCCCTGTTTGGGGGTGTAGTGTTAAGGTTGGGCTCCAGTTTTTGCTGAGCTCCAGTTATCTGGTTGGCTTCGTGTGCTTAGTCTTGGGATTTTTTTCTTGTCCCCCCTCTCGTGTTTTGGCACTGCTTGGGGGTGTCCCTATGGTTCTGAATATGGAGCGATATGTCCGTCAATGTACGAAAGAGAAAATAGGATTTTTCTATGGTTCATTGACAGAGGCAGCTTCATATCTTCTTGACCACTGGTTCTACTGCTCCCTACAAGAATAGGACACTAGGCAGGAAAAAGCTTTACCACGCCTATGGGGCAGTCTCTGTAGGCATAACCCCACACACTCTGCTATAGCCCTCAGTTTGTTTCTGCCTTGTTTAGGAGTAGGAGCTAGTTCCCTGCTGGGACTTCCGTCTTAGCTGTTTTTTTTTGGGAAACTTTTTTGTAATTAATTTATTTTAGTTAGAGTTCCTGGAGAACTACAAGCAACAGCCGGCTGGGTTTCAGACTGGATGTTCTAGATCCTTAAGGTCTCCCATCCTGGCCAGCGAGCGTGCGTAGGTTATAGTACAGCAGTAGGCCTCGCCACGACAGAGCCCCGATAGATGGGGACGAGCCTTGCAGTGGACCATCTCCCTGGGACACGGACTACCTGGGATGCCCTGAGTCGCAGCGTAACCCCGTCTGTCAGCACCCCCACCCCAGGTGGGTGGTGGTCTGTTCAGAGTGGTGCCTGCCTGATATTGTGGTATGGTGAGTAAGTGCCCCCCCCCATTTCCTGGTGGTCTCGGTGTGGACGTGGGCCCTCTCCATGGAACAGTCAGACCCTTGGGTATCCCTCGGTTCCCCTGGTCACTCAGGCATACCAGACCCCCCTTAGCTTCCCCCCCCCCCCTCTGTAGCAGGTTCATACCTCATGGGGGGTAGTTATATTGCGGCTGCCGCGGAGGTTCTGCGGGGGGCGTCTGTCCTGGTGGCTCTCCTTCTCGAAACCCTCCGATGCCTCTTGTATGATGACCCCCATGGGGGTCCTGGAGACCGCATGGCGCACCATGTGGGATGCCATTTTGCTGTAGACTTCTGCTCTGCCTTAATGTAAAAAGTTTTCTCATTACAATGCATGGGCAGCCATGTTTTGATAGTTCCCCATAGGAATGCATGGTGTGGCCATTTCTTGTAGTCCACGATCGCTGGACAGCAAGGAGAGACACTAAAGGCTCTAGGCATTACCCAGGGGCTTTTTCATTTGCTGTGCCAGATCATTTCTATCTTCTGCAGGGAACATTTCTGTAGCTCCCAGACCGGTCTGGTGGTAATGTTTTTGGGGTCCCTGTAGGTATTCCTCACGATGCTACAGGCTGTGTTAGACTGGGACTTGTAGTACCGCGGTTGCAGCGGTGCAGATCGCGTTTTTGCAACTTTTTTTAAAGTGACACTGCATTTTTCTATATTCAGTGCTAATGGAGTCCCAGGACAAAATTTCACCTACAGACCCCCTTAGTGCGGCTATGGGACCCTCTGGGTCACAGCCCCTGTCTGCTTTTACAGCAGTTTTGGATAGCCTGTTGTCAAAAGTGGACTTCATTTTAAAAAGTGCCGCTAGCCGAAAGTGCCCTTTGCCTTCACCTCCCTCTGTGGTATCCTCATATTCTGAGGCAGATATGGCCACCGCGGACGCACCCCACCTTGGTGGATTTGTGTCATCACATTCTGATGGCAAGGAGGACATGTCCTCATCAGCCACCTTCCGGGAAACCCCTTCCTGGGGTTACCCCTTCGCAGATGCGGTTTCCACTAGATGGACCGTACCACCTAAGGTGGATCATCCAGTTTCCAGGCTAAACAAATCTATGGTAGTTCCGGTGGAAGAATCCCTGGCTTTTACTGACCCCGTGGATAGACGGATTGAGTCTCTGTCCCGCCATTTACATGTGTTAGCGGGCTCAATATTAAAACTGGATTTCTCATCACATTGGTGTCACAGACCATTACAGGATGGGTGAAGTTACTGATTGAACTAATGGACCAGATGGGTCAAGCCCTACTGTATATTTGTGATGCGTCATAGGCGGCCCTTTCGTACATCCAGGTCGCAGGAGAAAGGAGCAAAGCCATTCCGATCTTTCGGGGGTTCCAAGAAGACATGGTCAGGTAAGCCAAAAACAGGCCAGTCTGGATATGCGGACAAATCCTCGTCTGCATGAAGGGACGCCCTCACACGTTTCTGGGGCAGGAGGACGTCTTTGATTCTTTCCGGAACCATGGACTTCCTTGATTCAGGACAAAAGGGTCCACAAACTGATCCGTTTGGGATACAAGATTGAATTCCGGTCTCAACCGTTGGACAGGTTCTTTGCCTCCAATCTACGCCTATCTTCAGATCAGTAAAGGGACAAGACCTGATGTCACAAGGGGTGATTGTGACAGTTCCCTCTCGGGAACGTTTTTAGGGATTTTATTCAAACCTATTTACTGTGCCCAGAAAAGAAGGAAAAGTATATCCAATTCTGGACCTCAAGGCTCTGAACCGCTTTGTGTGTGTACAGAAGTTTCTAACGGAATCCATTCGAATGGTAGTGGCCTCTCTAAACCAAGGGGATTTCTATCAAGGACGCCTATCTACACATCCCTATCCACGCTGGACACCAGCGTTTTCTTTGCTTCGCTGTAGGAGAGGAGCATTATCAATTTGTGAGCGGACTCTCATTCAGCCCTGTCGGACGGCTTGATGATCCCGGTATGGACTCTGCCAAAGTTCGGTTGGAACATCAATTTAAAAAAATCTGCCCTGATACCTGCATTAAAACTGGATTATCTGGGCCTGACTCTGGATTCCGCCTTGGCGAGGGTCTTTCTTCCTCCATACAAGCTGAAAAAATTGCAGGGGGCGATCCGTTTGCTGTTGGAAAACAATTGGTCCTCTCTGCGGACTTGCATGCGGGCCTTGATGTCTGATGGTGTCAACCTTCGAGGCGGCTCCATTTGCTCAGTTCCACACTAGACCCTTACAAAGGGAGATTCGCGTCAAATGGAACAAAGATCCAAAGTCCTTGGACACTTTCATTCAGTTGAGTCACAACACGACAACTGCTCTTCTATTGTGGCTTCGCTTGTTAGCACTACGCCAGGGAAAGTCCTTCCTTCTGCTGTATTGGATGGTGGTAACCACGGATGCAGGCCTGTTAGGCTTGAGTTTTACTCTGCACCCAGGGATCCTGAACAGTGGAGGAGTCAAAACTTCCGGTAAATATTTTGGCGCTCAGGGCAATGAGACACTGGACAACTCGTCTGCAAGATTGTCCAGTCTGTGGCTTACATAAATCATCAAGGGGGCAAAAAAGTGTCTTGGCAGCCAGGGAGGTGGCCGAGATCCTGGATTGGGCGAAAAAGTTTTTCCATCCCAGGTGTGGAGAACTGGCAGGTGGATTACCTGAGCCGTCAGGTGTTGGATCAGGGGGAGTGGTCCCTACACCCGGAGGCGTTTCATCTCTTGTGTGTCCGGTGGTGGACAACTGACGTTGAGCTGCTTGCTTCTTGGCTCAAGAAGAAGGTTCAGAGGTTTGTACCCAGGTCTCCGGCCGACACCACAGATGCGCTGGTTGCTCCTTGGGGTCACTATCGTCTGATTTATACATTCCCTCCACTCAAACTTCTACCAATGGCTTCTTCGCAGGATAGAAGTGGAAGAGATTCCAGTCATTCTGGTGGCCCCAGACTAACCTTGCCGGTCTTGGTACGCAGACCTGAAAAGGTTGGTCGCCGATGCTCCTTGGAGACTACCTTTCAGGGAAGATCTGCTGTCTCAAGGACCGATCTTCCATCCTACTTTACAGTCGCTGGCTTTAACGGCATGGCTGTTGAAAGCTAGGAATTGAAGCAAAGAGGTCTGATTCAGGGATTCCTACACTGCTGAAGGCCAGGAAGTCTACTTCCAGGAAGATCTATCATCGCACATGGAAATCGTACATTTCATGGTGTGAATCTTTGAAGGTGCACCCTCGCTTGTTCTCAGTGGCTTTAGTTTTGTCTTTTCTTCAAAAAGGTGTTGAACAGTGGTTGGCCTTGGGCACTATCAAAGGCCAAGTGTTGGCTCTGGCTGTGTTTTTCCAACGCCCTTTAGCTACACATTCCCTGATTCACACTTTTATTCAGAGGGTTCGTCACATGGCTCCCCAGAGGCAATCCCCGCTACCTCAGTGGGATCTGAATTTGGTACTATTTGTTCTTCAAAATCTCAGTTTGCAAACATTACGGAGATTCCTTTGCTTACCTTGTCTCAGAAGGTTTCCTTTTTGGTGGCCGTTACCTCTGCTCGCAGAGTCTCTGAGTTGGTGGCATTGTCCTGCTGCTCACCTTATTTGGTGGTCCACAAGGATGAAGTGGTACTCCGATTTAATGAGTCATTTCTTCCTAAGGTAAGGTGGTTTCTGATTTTCATTTGAATGAAGACATTGTGCTGCCTTCACTTTGTCCTAAGCCCAAGCATCCCAAGGAAATTGCATTGCTATCTTTGGATGTGATGTGGGCAATTAGAGTTTACCTAGTGGCTACTGAGTTGTTCAGAAAATAAGGAAGGAAGCTGAGAACGCAGGATCAGAGGCAGATTGTGTGAGGAGGCAGCGTGTGAGAGGATCAGAGGAAGCTGAGAACGTGGGATCAGAGGCTGCGTGTGTGAGGAGGCAATGTGTGTGAGGAGCAAGCGATTGTGTGAGGGAGTGAGTGAGAGCTGTGCGGTGCGGTGAGTGAGAGCTGTGCGGTAGTACAGTAACCCCCTCCCCCCCTTCTCAGAGTGAGCTGAATAACTGGACCCCCCCTCCGAGACAGAGAAAGAGCTCCCAACCCCCTTCCCCCCTCACACACCGAGACAGAGAGAGAGCCCCCCCCCCCACTAGCTGGCTGGCTGACCAGATCAGGAAGTGACAGAGGAGGAAGGAGGGAGGAGGGAGGCGGGAGCAGAAGACTGACTGACTGAGGGAGGAAGGAGTGAGGCATCGCTGACAAGCACTGTAAGTATCGGCTTACAGGTACACAGGGACACACACTTGGTAAGTTAAGACTGTGGAAGTAAGTAAAGACTGTGATTTGATTGTGACTGAAGACTGTGACTGAGGGTGTAGGGTAGTACTTGAGAGTCAGTGAGTTCTGCTGGGCGAATGTCTGTGCTGTGCGACTGTGCTCTGCAACTGACTGTACTGTGCGACTGACGTTCTCTGTGACTGACATGCCCTGCAACTGACGTGCCCTATGACTGACGTGCCCTGCAACTGACGTGCCCTGTGACTGACGAGCTCTGCGACTGACGAGCTCTGCGACTGACGTGCCCTACGACTGACGTGCCCTGCGACTGACGTGCCCTGCGACTGACGAGCTCTGTGACTGACGTGCCCTGCGAATGACATGCCCAGTGACTGATGAGCCCTGCGACTGACGTGCCCTGCGACTGACGTGCCCTGCGACTGACGAGCTCTGCAACTGACGTGCTCTGTGACTGACGTGCACTGTGACTGACGTGCCCTGCGACTGGCATGCCCTGCGACTGATGTGCTCTGTGACTGACGTGCCCTGCGACTGACGAGCTCTGCGACTGACGTGCCCTGCAACTGACGTGCCCTGCGACTGACGTGCCCTGCGACTGACGTGCCCTATGACTGCTGTGCCCTGCGACTGATGTGCTCTGCGACTGACGTGCTCTGGGACTGACGTGCTCTGCGACTGACGTGCCCTGCGACTGACGTGCCCTGCGACTGATGTGCCCTATGACTGACGTGCCCTGTGACTGACGTGCCCTGCGACTGAAGTGCCCTGCGACTACAGAAGAGGGGTCAAGTTTGGGACTTTGAGTGAGACCCACGGTGGGATGTGCCGAGGGTCTCCATCCCTGTTCAATCGAATATAAGAGAAGGGTCGGGACTTTAGATGAAAGACATGACCAGGCTATCAGGATAAAAATTATACATTTATTAAAGACAGCAGATGATAGGCATTGTCATAAAAGTACATAGTATGATACAGCAAAATATCTTCAAGGTATGACAAACTTGAGTACAATGGTCCTCAAATCCAATATTCATTAAATCAATAGACATTGGGCAAGAGTATTACAATTGATTGGATAAAAACATAGCAATGGTAAACTCAAATGGCAAGAATGGTAGAATGGTATAACAAGATCATGACATCAATTGACTCGACGCGTTTCGTGGAATTATTATGCCACTTCATCAGGAGTAGATGTCTAGTTCATATCTACAATATATATATATATATATATATATATATATATATATATATATTTATATATATATATATATATATATATATTGTGACAGGAAGTCAGGAAAATCTATGGGTGTTGTCACTGACGGGAGATATATTTCTGCTTGGTTTAGACAATTCACTAATTGCTATCAGGTGTCGGCTGCAGAGGTAGGCAGGAAGGTGTACGGAAGTTGAGAACACTTTCAGCTGTTCAGAATGAGGCAATTAGGATCTCTATAACTTGTCCAAAGGGAGTCTATTGATTGCTGTCTCCTGAGGCTGTGTAAGCTGGGGAGAGCAGTCAGATGAGAGACTTCTAAAGGTGAGGTGTTGAATTTTTTTCTGTGTAAAGAAAACACAAATGGACATTTGAGTGTCTGCTGTAGTACCAGCAGGGTCTGCCCAAAGAGTAGGTTGGGAAGACTCCTTAGATAGGTTCCGGTGTGTGAGAAGGTAGACGCCCACAGTGGCCAGGATTTATTTTGTGTTTTGTTTTATTTTGATGTTTTTGCTGCATGCACTGTTTTGAAGAAATTGGACGAATAAACCATAAACTGTTGTTTTCAACCACTCCTCGGCTATCTCCCTGTGTGACGAACCCCCCCCAAAAGGGGTTATCCACACCCGCTACCGAGCTAATCCCTCACATATGGTGGAGTGCCGCGGGCAGTTAAAGTAAACCCAAAAAAATGGAGGAAATACTGAAACAACTGATTATATCGAATGCAGCCCAACAGCAGGCAAATGCAGCTCAACAGCAGGCAAATGCGGATTTTCAGCGGAGCTTTGCAGCTCAACAACAAGCTCACCGAGAGGCCATTGAAGGCGTGGAACAGAGACACCAGCAGCAAATGGAGGCCATTGTGAAACAGCTTCAGAGACAGCAGACCGAGGTTGGGAGTCAGGCCAGTAACATACCGACTTTTCGGGTAAACCACTTATTGCCAAAGATGACTACAGATGAGGACCCTGAGATGTTTCTGACCACGTTTGAAAGAACAGCGGAGAAAGAGAGTTGGCCTAAAGAACAGTGGGCTGGACTAGTGGCCCCCCTATTAGCTGGAGAAGCCCAAAAGGCATATTTTGACTTGGAACTTGCAGATGCAAAAAACTATGATCGATTAAAAGTGGAAATATTGGCACGTTTTGGGGTAACCTTGGATGTCCGTGCTCAGCGGGTCCACAATTGGAGTTATCAGCTGAAGAAACCACCCCGGTCGCAGATGTATGACCTCATCCATTTGGCTAAGAAATGGCTGCAGCCAGAAATTCTGTCCGGACCAGAAATTTTGGAGCGAGTAGTCATGGACAAATTTCTTAGGTCTCTTCCTAACACCCTGCAGAAATGGGTAAGCCATGGTGGTCCGGAAACCGCAGACAAATTAGTAGACCTGGTCGAAAGGTACCTAACAACTGAGAATTTGACCTCTTTTTCCAGAGATGCACAGACTTTTCACCCCAAGACCAGACCCTCCCCACCTATAAGTAAGACTGCGTCAGGGGATGGGGGTGGAGAGAGGATCCAAAGAGCAACTCGAGGTGTTAGTAGGACTACTACTAATGTTTGGCGAGAGCGACCTGGAAGACCCATCCCACAGGAGAGGACTGGAAGGTTGATTTGTTACCGTTGCCGGGAAGAGGGACATGTAGCAGCAGTTTGCCCAGCGGTTTGCCCAGTGGATGATGAACCCATGCATTGTGACTTTCTGACAGAGAGACGACAGTCCTTTTTTGCAACCACATACACTGCAGTAAAGGGGAATGAGAAACCTTTATATAGAATGTGTTTAGATGGTAAAGATGTTGTGGTATTGTTGGATTCAGGTAGCCTGGTTACCTTAGTGAGAAGTGATCTAGTGGTGAAAAAAAACGTACATCCTAGGAAAATGGCGGTAGTTTGTGTACATGGGGACACTCGAGAATATCCGGTGACTACAGTTTCCTTTGAAACCTCCCTCGGTAACTTGTGTCACCAAGTGGGTTTAGTTCCCAAACTGCCACATGACGCCATTGTGGGAAGGGATTTCCCAAAATTCTGGGAACTCTGGGATTGCCCAGATTCCCCAGTAGGTGGTTCTTCTGAGCCTGAACCATCTACTCCAGAATCCTCTAACTGTGAGGATTATCCTGAGTTTCCGTGCTCAGTCTTAGCCGGGGAAACACCAGTCCCTAGGGAGGAGCCTGCTACCTCAGAAGAGGAACAGCGGCCGTTAGGGTTGGATGACCTTAAAGTGCACCGAGAAAATTTTATCACTGAGCAATTGAGGGACCCCACATTGCTAAGAGCCCGGGAGAATGTAGTGAAGATAGATGGGGAGCTAGTTAACCCTGACGAGAGGATTGCCCTCCCTTACTTCATTATTGAGAGGGACCTCTTATATCGAGTGTCACAGAGGATAGAGGACACTGTTGAGCAACTGGTAGTGCCTAAACCGTACCGCAAGATGGTTTTGGAACTGGCCCATGGGCACATTCTTGGGGGACATTTGGGAGCAGAAAAAACCCGGGAGAGAATCACCCAGAGGTTTTATTGGCCTGGGATCACTAAGGAAGTGGAATTGTACTGCTCTTCCTGTCCAGTGTGTCAGATTAATGCACCCATGCCCCATTTCCGTAGTCCTTTGGTACCCCTGCCCATTATCGAGGTTCCTTTTGAGAGGATCGCCATGGATTTGGTTGGGCCCTTACTGAAGTCCCCAAGAGGGCACCAGCACATCTTGGTGATAATGGATTATGCCACCCGTTACCCAGAAGCGATTCCTCTCCGAAATACCTCTGCTAAAACCATAGCCAAGGAGTTATTTCAAGTTGTCACCCGGGTGGGTCTACCTAAGGAAATCCTAACTGACCAGGGCACCCCGTTTATGTCCAGGGTGACAAGAGAACTTTGTAAACTCCTGAAAGTGACCCAGTTACGTACCTCAGTATATCACCCTCAAACAGATGGGTTAGTGGAGAGGTTTAATAAAACGTTAAAACAAATGTTGAGGAAGGTGGTGGATAAAGACGGAAAGAATTGGGATTATCTGCTCCCTTATCTGATGTTTGCCATAAGAGAGGTTCCCCAATCATCCACAGGGTTCTCTCCGTTTGAGTTGCTGTATGGGAGGCACCCCCGGGGCCTACTTGACATTGCCAGGGAAACATGGGAGAGTGAGAGTTCCCCTCATCGAAGTGTGATTGAGCATGTTGCTCAAATGCAAGATAGAATTGCCCAAGTGATGCCGATTGTGAAGGCACATTTAGCCCAAGCCCAGTTGGCTCAACAAAGGATTTACAATCGTGGGGCCCAGGTCCGTTCTTTTGCACCTGGTGATAGGGTGTTGGTGTTGGTCCCCACGGTCGAAAGTAAATTCCTAGCCAAATGGCAGGGGCCCTATGAAGTATTGGAGAAAATAGGGATGGTGAATTATAAAATTAGCCAACCAGGAAGACGAAAACCTGAGCAGCTCTATCACGTGAACTTGTTAAAACCATGGAAGGATAGAGAGTCCTTGGTCGCTGAGACTACCCGAGTTTCTGCTCCAGTTCACCTGGCTGTCCCTGAAGTTGGGATAGCAGAGACTCTGTCCAAACTTCAGAAACAGGAGGTTAAAGAATTTGTGCTCCGTAATAGGGAGAAGTTTTCAGACCTGCCAGGTTGGGTCTCGGGAGTTAAACATGACATTATCACCACCCCAGGGGATAAGGTCAAGTTAAAGCCTTATAGAATTCCAGAAGCCCGGCGAGATGCCATTCGCCAGGAAGTAAAAAAAATGCTTGAGTTGGGGGTGATAGAAGAGTCAAATAGTGATTGGTCCAGTCCCATTGTCTTAGTGCCCAAACCAGATGGAAGTTGGCGGTTTTGTAATGATTTTCGCCGCCTGAATAAAATCACTAAGTTTGACACCTATCCTATGCCCCGCATAGATGAACTAATTGATCGCCTAGGCACTGCCCGGTACATGACCACGTTAGACCTTACCAAGGGTTATTGGCAAATTCCTCTCTCGGGGTCGGCCAGGGAAAAAACAGCATTTGTAACTCCAGACGGATCTTTCCAATATCGGAGGATGCCTTTTGGGTTACAGAATGCTCCTGCCACATTCCAACGCACCATGGATAAGACCCTTCGGCCTCATCTAGCCTATGCTGCTGCATACCTCGATGACGTGGTCATTCACAGTGAGGATTGGGACTCACACTTACCAAAAGTTCAGGCTGTGTTGGATTCCATCTGGAAAGCTGGGTTTACAGCCAATCCAAAAAAATGTACCATTGGGCTAGAAGAGGCGAAGTATCTGGGGTATACCATTGGTAGAGGTCTAATCAAGCCCCAAATAAACAAAGTTGAAGCTATTAAGGATTGGCCACATCCCACCAGCAAGAAACAGGTTCGTGCATTTTTGGGGATTGCAGGTTATTATCGCCGTTTTATTCCCCATTTTGCCTCACAGGCTGCTTCCCTGACCAATCTGACCAAAGGGAAGGAGTCTGTCATGATCAAATGGACTCCCGAGGCAGAAACAGCTTTTCAGGCTTTAAAACAGGCCTTATGTAGCCAGCCAGTTTTAAAGTCGCCTGATTTTTCACGAGACTTTGTGGTCCAGACAGATGCATCAAATGTGGGTTTAGGAGCTGTACTGTCCCAGATTATCAATGGGGAAGAACACCCTGTTATGTACCTCAGCCGAAAGTTGAAGGCCCATGAAGAGAATTATGCCACCATTGAGAAAGAGTGTTTGGCGGTGAAATGGGCCTTGGATTCTCTCCGATACTACCTCCTGGGTAGACAGTTTGAACTGGTGACGGATCACGCCCCATTGAAGTGGATGGCACAGAACAAGGAGACCAATAGGAGAATAAATAGGTGGTTTCTGGCCCTTCAGGAGTTTAGTTTTGTGGTAACGCATCGCCCCGGTGTTCAAATGGGGAATGCAGATGGTTTGTCCCGTGCACATGCGTGCCTGTCAACCTGTGTCCCAACCCTAGGGTTGAAACAAGAGGGGGGGGTATGTGACAGGAAGTCAGGAAAATCTATGGGTGTTGTCACTGACGGGAGATATATTTCTGCTTGGTTTAGACAATTCACTAATTGCTATCAGGTGTCGGCTGCAGAGGTAGGCAGGAAGGTGTACGGAAGTTGAGAACACTTTCAGCTGTTCAGAATGAGGCAATTAGGATCTCTATAACTTGTCCAAAGGGAGTCTATTGATTGCTGTCTCCTGAGGCTGTGTAAGCTGGGGAGAGCAGTCAGATGAGAGACTTCTAAAGGTGAGGTGTTGAATTTTTTTCTGTGTAAAGAAAACACAAATGGACATTTGAGTGTCTGCTGTAGTACCAGCAGGGTCTGCCCAAAGAGTAGGTTGGGAAGACTCCTTAGATAGGTTCCGGTGTGTGAGAAGGTAGACGCCCACAGTGGCCAGGATTTATTTTGTGTTTTGTTTTATTTTGATGTTTTTGCTGCATGCACTGTTTTGAAGAAATTGGACGAATAAACCATAAACTGTTGTTTTCAACCACTCCTCGGCTATCTCCCTGTGTGACGAACCCCCCCCAAAAGGGGTTATCCACACCCGCTACCGAGCTAATCCCTCACAATATATATATATATGTATGTAAAGGAATGGCAATAATGGTATTGAATGAAAACTGGACAAGAGAAAAAGGAGGAGAAGACCCCCCTTAAAACAAAACTTACGTCACAAATTGAGTGGGTGCTGACATAAGGGGTAAGACATGGCACCAGGTATCTCCCACGGGAGCTGAGGGAACACAGGGCAGGCGGGCAGGGACGAGGGTGCCTCGCACCGGAGAGTGTGGGCTGAAACGAATGAAGTAGAAATGTTCCGTGTAAGCAGCAAAAGGAAATATCCATGAGTAATATAACAATATAAAATTGTATAGAGTAAGAAGTGTATTATATTGTAATGCTGCTTGCTAGGTATGGATGTATGAAATAGAGGTAGGTAATGCAGTAGGGGGGGAGGGGGGGGTTAGAACCAAAGAAGAAAAGTGTGATCGAATTTTGAATATAAGGGGCTGAATGGCCCAAGTGTGAAAGAAGCCAAATAGTGAGGAGTGAAGACCCCAATCCTGAGAGTAACTGGACAGGAGCGTGACATGGTGCAGTATACAGACAAAAGTACCAAGAAAAAGGAAGAAAAGAAGTCACCCGGTTGTTTGGAATGTGAAAATATATGAAAAGAAGTAAGCTTGTAAACAGTGAAGAGTATTACCAGAATGGATGGAGTAAAAATATTCCATGTAAGCAGCAAAAGGAAATATCCATGAGTAATATAACAGGATAAATATATATCATACAATATAAAATTGTATAGAATAAGGAGTATATTAGTGCCCTGCGACTGACGTGCTCTGCTACAGACGAGCTCTGAGACTGATGTGCACTGCGACTGACGTGCTCTGCCACTGACGTGCCCTGCGACTGATGTGCCCTGCGACTGACGTGCCCTGCGACTGACCATGCTCTGCGACTGTGAGTGTCTGTAAGTATCTGTGAGTGAAACAGAGTACCAGAGGGTGAGAAAGCAGAGTTAGGAAGCTAGGAAACAGCCACACAGGACAGATTTAAATTACTGAATCCCCATTAGATTAGATTAGTAGGTACAATGCCCGGTGGGTGTTGAGATACAACTCTGTGTACATCTTGTGATATGCATACGTTCTTCGATCATGAGTTCGAGGGCAAATACAAATGCAAAAAGTGTAAGCACGTTGTTTCCCTGGAAGCTCAGGTCCTGAATCTAGGGAAGCAGCTGGCAACACTGAGACGTATGTCCATACTGAAGGAGAGCTGGGATCGTACCCGTCAGGTGCAGGCTGGGGCCTGCAAAGAGGTGGGTGGAGTGACGGAGGTGCAGGCATCAGAGCAGAGTAGATGGGTGACAGTTAGGAAGGGTAGAGGGGAAAAAGGCAAGGAGGCTGATCCTGGGCTGGAGCACCCCAACAAATTCGCCCCGTTGCGTGATGTTGGAGAAACCAGTCAGGGACCAGCATTGCTGGAGCAGAGTGACGCCCCTAGCTGCCAGGGAAAGAACTCCTCCAGTGAGGCCGGGAGAAAGGGAAAGGAAAGACAGGTGCTGGTGGTAGGGGACTCAACCATTAGAAGGACAGACAGTGCAATCTGCCACAAAGACCGTGAGCGTCAAACAGTCTGTTGTTTACTGCCAAACAGTCTGTTGATCGGGTTCGGCACATCGCGGATCGGGTGGACAGATTACTGGGTGGGGCTGGGGAAGACCCAGCTGTCATGGTACACGTGGGTACCAATGACATAGGCAGAGGAAGATGGAGAGTCCTAAACAATTTCAGGGACTTAGGCGCTAAGTTGAGGAGTAGGACCTCCAAGGTAGTATTTTCAGAAATACTACCTGTACCTCGAGCCACACCAGAGAGGCAGCGGGAGATTAGGGAAGTTACCAAGCGGTTGAGGAGCTGGTGTAGTAAGAAGGGTTTCGGGTTCCTGGAGAACTGGGCCGACTTCTCAGTCCGCCACCAGCTCAATGGTAGGGACGGATTGCACCTAAATGGGGAGGGTGCAGCTGTACTGGGTGAGAAGATGGCCGAAAAGTTAGAGGGGCTTTTAAACTAGGTGATGGGGGGAGGGTACAGATGTAGAATGGTGGCCAGTGGAAAGCAAGATTCAGAGGGCACAAATGTGGACATTAGTGATAGGGTGTTCAGAGCTCCTAAACCCAGGGTGGGTATGGGGAAAAATCACAAGAGCAGCCTAAAAACAACATTGAACGAGGATATAGGCAACCGGTCAAAATTACAAGGTTTGTATACCAATGCCAGTAGCCTGGCCAACAAGATGGGAGAGCTGGAGCTACTGATGTTTGAGGAGGACTTAGATTTTGTGGGGATAACTGAGACTTGGTTCGACAGCTCTCATGATTGGATGGCGACCATTCAGGGGTATTCCCTTTATCGCAGGGATAGAGAAGGTAAAAAAGCGGGAGGGGTATGTCTGTACATTAAGAACAGTGTACAGGTAAATAGGAGGGATGATATTAATAATGGAGCCAAGGACAAGGCAGAATCCCTATGGGTTGAACTTAAAAGGGAAGGCACTATGGGGAAGGTAATATTGGGCATATGCTATAGGCCCCCCAACCAGAGGGAGGAGGGGGAGGGGGAGGTGGACCTCCTTTTACAGATAGGATTGGCAGCAAGGATGGGAAATGTCATTATAATGGGGGACTTTAATTACCCAGATATAGACTGGGCAGAAAGGACTGTGCACTCAGCCAAGGCTCGGCAGTTCCTAAGTGTTCTGCAGGACAATTTTATGGGTCAGATGGTGAACGCACCGACAAGAAACAATGCGGTACTTGACCTACTGATTACCAACAATACAGACCTGATCACGGGTATAGAAATACGGGGCAACTTAGGAGACAGTGACCATAGGTCAATTAGTGTCAGTATTAATCATAGTAATTGGAAACACAAGGGTAATATTAAGACACTGAATTTCAAAAGAGACAATTTCCCCAAAATGCGCTCTCTGCTAGAAAATATCAAATGGGATAGAAGCCTGGGAACAAAGAACACGGAGGAAAAATGGGAGTGCTTCAAGAGCATACTAAACAAAGGGATTGGCCAGTGCATTCCAAAGGGAAACAAATTTAAAAGAGCAAAACTAAACCCTGGGTGGCTAAACTCCAACATAAAAATGCATATTAATACTAAAGAAAAGGCCTTCAAAAAATACAAGACTGAGGGGTCATTGGCAGCATTCAAGCATTACAAAGAGTGTAATAAGAAATGTAAAGACGAAATCATGGCGGCTAAAATAGAACACGAGAGACATATAGCAGAAGAGAGTAAAAAGAACCCCAAGAAATTATTTAAGTATATAATTAGTAAGAAAGCGAGGCCAGAACACATTGGCCCCATAAAAGACGACAAAGGAAATATGGCCACAGAAGACAGAGAAAAGGCGGAAGTGTTAAATAATTTCTTCTCTTTAGTCCTCACAAAAGAATAAGGGGGCTACACTAGCCCAACTGGTAGGGCTAAACTAAATAATACGCCTCAGGAAGTACCGCCATGGCTAACAGAGGATAGACTTAGAACTAAACTAGAGAAACTTAACATAAATAAATCACCGGGACCGGATGGCTTGCACCTGAGGGTTCTTAAAGAGCTCAGCCAGGTGATTGCCAGACCGTTATTCTTGATCTTTAAGGATAGTCTACAGACGGGTATGGTGCCAGCTGATTGGAAAAAAGCCAACGTGGTAACTATAGGCCGTTCAGCCTAACATCAGTAGTCTCCAAGATTTTGGAGGGGATGTTAAGGGACCACATACAAGACTTTTGTAATGAAAATGGTATTATTAGTAGTAATTAACATGGATTCATGAAAAATCGTTCTTGCCAAACCAATCTATTAACCTTCTACGATTAAGTGAGTTGCCACCTAGATAAAGGTAAGCCTGTGGATGTGGTGTATCTGGACTTTGCAAAGGCCTTTGACACCATTCCCCACAAACGCTTACTGTACAAACTAAGGAAGGTAGGTATGGACCATAAGGTGAGTACCTGGATAGAGAACTGGCTCCAGGGGAGAGTTCAGAGGGTGGTGATAAACGGGGAGTACTCGGATTGGGCAAGTGTGGAAAGTGGGGTCCCCCAAGGTTCTGTCCTGGGGCCAACCCTGTTTAACTTATGCTGTCCAGTTCTGGGCACCGGTCCTCAGGAAGGATGTGCTGGAACTGGAGAGAGTCCAGAGAAGAGCAACAAAAATAATTACTGGAATGGAGGGCATCGGCTAGGAGGAAAGACTGCAAACACTGAACTTATTCTCTCTGGAGAAGAGACGATTGAGGGGGGATATGATATCAATGTACAAATACTGTACTGGCGACCCTAGCATAAAGAAAAAACTTTTCTTTTTTCAAATATAAATTTTATTCAGGAATTCAAATTTAGATACATTGACAATTCAACATATAATACAGTATCATTTTAACCTTTATTATTTCCATTCTTTCATTATTTACTTAGCTTATATTCCTTCATTATTTTCTTTTTAATCCCTTTCAAACCCTCCCCCTTCCCTACCCCCAAAAAAAAAACCCTACCCAAAGAAAAAAAGAAGGAAAAGAAAAAAAAAATTAATTATTCAACTACCGTCAGTATGGAGGCCCTATTACCCCTCCTATCTATTTTCCTTCCACTTATCCTCTTATAAATTGTTTCCCTTCCTCAGAAACGATAAAAAGGTTCCATAATTCCCATATCTTTTTATATTTCCCCTGTCTATCTTGGGAGAAAGCAATTAACTCTTCCATTCTTCTAATATCCTCTACTCTGTGTATCCATTCTACCATCGAGGGGGGTTGTGTTTTTTTCCAGTTGCCTGGAATACATGCCTTAGCTGCATTTACCAAGTATGGGATGATAGAATTTTCATATCTCCCTGCTGGTATATCTGTCCCCAGCAGCAAGAAAAAAAGCGGATTTTCTTCAATTTTATATTCCGTAAATTTTTGAATAGTATTTTTTACTCCCACCCAAAATGGTTTTATGTCTGCACAGGTCCAAAAAATATGGTACAATGTACCCTCTTCTTTTTTGCATCTCCAACATAAACCTGATTCCCTCAGGAACCATCTATGTATTTTCTTAAGTGTAATATACCATCTCGTTATGAGCTTATAATTAAGCTCTTGAATTTTGACACATCCAGATGGTTTGAAAGTAAATCTTAATATCTTTTGAACCTGTTCACTTGTCAAATTACATCCCAGGTCCCTTCCCCATTTTTCCGGCCACGATAATTCCGGATGTTCTTCCGGGTTCGTCAATAACCCATAAGCGATTGATAGTGTATGTAGTAAAATCCCTGGCTTCACACAGTATTGTTCAAATCTCATTAATGCTCTACAAAAGCTTTCCGATCTTGGTATTGAGGCTAGATAGTGATGTATTTGAATTGCTTGCCAAAAAGGGATATTGTATATTCCCATTCTATCAATCAATTGGTTAATTGAGGGCCATCTTCTTTGTATCAAAAAAGACGAAGCCTGCTCAAATTTCTTCTCCCTCAAAACCACGAACTGTCTCTTATCTAGGCCTGGTGCAAACTGTGGGTTCCCCAAAATTGGGAATAAAGGGGACTCGTTCGTTGTCAATTTGGTATAGATATTTGCTCTATTTGTACCCATAGTTTATTTTCTGAGTGATGCCACCAGTCCAGAACTCTGGCTACTTGAGTGGCCTGATAATATGCCCGTATATCTGGGAAGGCTAAACCCCCTTTTTTCTTTGGTAATGTTAAAATTCGTCTTGCTATTCGTGTTTTTTTTGTAATTCCATATATATTTCACAAACAAAGAGTGTATTACTTTGAAAAAAATGCTGGGGATCTTAACAGGCAACGCTAGCAACAAGTGAAAAAATTTTGGCAGAACTGTCATCTTTAGCAAATTACATTTGCCAAACCAGGAGTGCATCCACTTACGCCATTGTTCTAATAAATTCCTCGTTTTTGCAATCAAGGGCAAGAAATTGAGATCGTACACCTGCGTTAATTTTGCTGGTATATGTGTCCCCTGGTATCTCACCGCCTCTTCTTTCCACTTAAAACCAAAGCTACTTTTCAGTACATTTGCTTGGGACATGGGCACCCCTATTCCTATCGCTTCTGACTTCCCAAAGTTAATTTTCAAATATGACATAGCACCAAATTTTTTAAACTCTTGTATCAAATTCGGCAATGATATACCTGAGTTAGTTAGTGAGAATAGTAAATCATCCGCGTAAGCGGCTATTTTATATTGCTTCTCTTTTATCCTTACCCCCTCAATATCTTGGTTTAGTCGAATTCTACATAAAAAAGGTTCTAAAATGAAGGCAAAAAGTAGGGGCGATAATGGACATCCTTGCCTTGTGCCGTTTCTTATTGGGAAGGCGTCTGATAATATACCATTAGCTTTTACCCTAGCTATTGGCTCTGTATAGACTCTGGTGATTTTTTTCTAACATCTCTTTCCCTAATCCAATATATTTGAGCACGGCAAACATGAAGGGCCAACCCACCCGGTCAAATGCCTTCTCTGCGTCTGTGCTCAACACTACGCACAGGATCTTTTTTTTCCCTCACTACTTGTACTAGGTTAAGAATTCGGGTAGTATTATCTCTTGCTTCCCTTGATGTCATGAATCCCATCTGATCTAGATGTACTAAGCTTGGGAGGACCCTTGCCAATCTATTTGCGAGTATTTTAGTAAATATCTTTAAGTCCACATTCAGAAGAGATACTTTTCTATAGCTACTACATGAAGACGGGTCTTTACCTTCTTTTAATATCAAGGATATATGGGCCGTAAGTGTATCTCTAGTTAACTTTCCATCCATATCTGATGCATTAAATAATCTTAATAAGTATGGGCCTAGGATATGAAACAGCGTTTGATAATATTGAGTCGTCGTTAGACCATCTGGTCCCGGTGCTTTCCCAGGCTTCATAGATTTAAGTGCTTGCTGTATCTCTTCAATAGTAATTTCCCTCTCTAGATCAACCCGGTCCGCCTCTATCAATTTAGGCAGCTGTGACTGAGCTATATATCTTTCAATATCTTCTAAAGATGGCGGGATTTTTTTAAAATTATACAATGAAGTATAATATTTCTCAAATTCTGCTGTTATTTGTGTTGGTAAAGTTTTCTTGGCCCCTTCTGTCGTAATGATATGTGGTATGTACGATCTCAATTTCTGCTCCCTTACTGAACTAGCCAGCAATTTTCCGCATTTATTACCTGATTCGTAATTCATTTTACGGCACCTTTGAATAGCTGCTTTAGCTTTATATTGTAGCAAATCCGTTATCTGTTTTCTAATCAACTTCAGTTCTCCCCTCACCGTCTCTGATAAGGTCTGCTTATGTTCTATCTCTAATAAACTAAGTTTTTCTAAAAGTTGTGACATCTGCTCCCCCCTTTCCTTTTTTATACGTGCTCCATGCTTAATAAAAATACCCCTCATCACCGACTTATGGGCCTCCCAAAGGGTCCCTGTCCGGCACCCAGGTTGGTCATTAACCTCAAAGAAGATCTTCATCTCCTCTGATAGCTCCTTTACTACCTCCTCTCTCTGAAGTAAATCCTCATTTAACCTCCAGAAGCGTCTTCTCTGTGCAGAATTTGATGTCAAGCTATATATTATTGATATAGGAGCATGATCTGACCATGTAATACTATCTATATCTGACTTTTTCACTGCCTGTAGCTGAGCATGGGGTACGAAGAGAAGGTCAATTCTAGAATAATTCTTATGTGGAATTGAATAGAATGTATATTCTTTTTCCGAGGGGTGCTGTAGACGTCATACATCTATCAACTGAGCTTTATATAAGGCCCTTAATATTCGTTTACTCATTCCAGGGGTGAGGGTAGTGGTCCCGGAGGATGTACCCAATGCTGATATCAATGGTGCATTAAAATCGCCTCCCAAAATTAATTGGCCTTCTGTATAACCCATCAGCTCAGCTAGAGCCCTAGAGATAAATGCATTCTGCCGGTTATTAGGTGTGTATATTGAGCGTTACCTGTATTTCCCCTATTAATCCTTTAACAAATAAGAATCTTCCTTCTGGGTCAGGTCTACTGTCTTGAAAAGTCCATGGTACACAATTTGCAATCAGTATAGAGACCCCACGAGATTTTGCTTGCGTGTATGCGGAATGGTATATATGTGGGTAAAATCTATTTTTAATAAGGGATATTTTATCTGCCCTAAAATGCGTCTCTTGTATTAGTGCAATATTAGTTTTTAATCGTCTCAATTCTGTTAATAGCGTATGCCTTTTTTCCAGTATATTTAATCCTTTGACATTGTAGGAAATGATTTTTAGGTCCTCCATCCCTGGTTAGCAGAATACGAAAAAAAAAACAAAAAAAAAAAAACACCCCAACCCCCCTCCCTTCTCTCCCCCTCTGGCAAGTGAGAGAGAAATCTCTCCCTCGTCACTTCGGATAACGTTTTTATCCTTATCTCACACGGCACTTTTCGGTGCCACCTGTGTGAAAAAAAAAGGGCTGTGCCCCAGAGTGTCCCTCCCCGTACTCTCCCGCACCTCTCCCTTTTATCTAAATGATTTCTCATAATACCTTCTCCTATGACGCCAATCTATTTACTCCACCCTTCCCCCTGTATTCCAGCCTGTTCCTCTCCCCCTCCCCCCCTTTCCTCTCGGAGGAGCTACATCTAGCTCTTTACCACAAGCTCAAATACGGATCCACAGGGGACTAGTGGAAGTGGAAAGATTATCTACCCTTATTCCTTATTTATCTATCTGAGGGGAGGGGATCTCCCATTCCATACCAAATTTTAAAACAAAGGGTGGGGACTTATCCCTTCCTTCACAGTATCTATAATTCACAGGTAACTTCCCCCTCCCCTTTCTCCCTCCCACCTCCCTTATCTTTCCATTCTTCCCCTTTCCCCTACTGTAGAGCAACTTAAACATTCATTGGTATATATTCCTCCAATACAAGTATTGTCATTTACACCCGCACAATTCACCCTACTTACCCTCCCCCTCCCTACCTCCCCTCTTGGAGGGGTTACATCTAGCTCTCTATCATAGGCTCAGATACATATCCACAGGGGGCTAGGGGAAGTGGAAAGATTATCAATCCTTACTCCTTATTTATCTGACTATTTATCTGACTAGGAAGAGGGGATCTCCCATTCCATAACAAATTCTGAAACAAAGGATGGGGGCTTATCCCTTCCTCCACAATGTTATCAATAATTCACAGGTAACTTCCCCTCCACTTTCTACCTCTTCCCCCTTCTCCCACCTCCCCTACCTTTCCACTCTTCCCCTTTCCCCCTCTATGGGACAACTAAACATACAATATATATTTCTTCAATACAAGTACTATCATTTATACATGCACAATTCACCCTAATTACATGTCTCCCCTTTCAACCTCCCCTCCTCCCCCCCCCCCAGAAAGGAAAAAAGGGGGGAAAGGGAACGTCCCCCCCCCGTAGTGTACCTTTAAAAATTAATAAGAAGGGCAGAGAGTATTGAGAAGACTAAGTACTCCCTCCCTAAAACTTGTTATTTATCCAAAATGTGCCACAAAGAAAGAAAAAAAAAAGGGGGGGGAAAGGGGGCCCCCCCCGTGTGGTGTACCTTAAAAATTTATTAAGAAGGGCAGGGAATATATATTAAAAAAAAAGGTATTCCCTCCCTAAAATGTGTTATTTATCCAAAAATGTGTAAAAAAAACAAACAAAAAAAAACCCCTGTGAAGGTCGAGCCACACAGGAGAGGCAGAAGGAGATTAGGGAACTTAACAAGTGGCTAAGGAATTGGTGTAGGAAGGAGGGGTTTGGGTTCCTGGAGAACTGGGCTGACTTCTCAGTCGGCTACCGGCTCTTTAGTAAGGATGGGCTGCACCTTAATGGGGACGGTACAGCTCTTTTGGGGAGAAAGATGGCCACCAAGTTGGAGGAGCTTTTAAACTAGGAGACGGGGGGGAGGGCTCAGAAGTAGAGTCAGTCAGGAGGGAGCAGAGGACTGAAGGCAGCTGTAGGGTCAGCAGCGACAGTAGGTCCACAATGTCAATTGGCAGGTCTGTGCGGGAAAATCTCAGACCAAACAGGAATAAACATAACCGCCAATTGCGCTTAACTTCCGTAAAACTAAGAGGGGTATATGCTAATGCCAGGAGCCTAGCTAATAAAATGGATGAGTTGGAAATATTGGTACATGAGGAGGACATAGACCTTGTGGGAATAACAGAGACTTGGTTCGACCCCTCACATGACTGGCTGGCCAATATCCAAGGGTATTCGGTGTACCGGAAGGACAGGGTAGGAAAAAGAGGGGGAGGGGTATGTCTCTATGTCAAGAACAATATAAAGGTGATAGAAAGGAGTGACATTACGGATGGGATGAGCATAGATTTAGAATCTGTGTGGGTTGAACTCCATAGGGAAGGAGAAAAGGGGAAAGTAATTGTGGGGGTTTGCTATAGGCCACCTAACCAAGGGGAGGAGGTAGAGCTGGAATTCTTAGCACTAATGAGTAAAGTGGCAAAATTGGGATCAGTCGTCATATTGGGGGACTTCAATTATCCCGACATTGACTGGGACGAGGGGACTGCACACTCACAGAAGGCCAGCCTATTCACGGAAACCTTACAGGATAATTACATGTCACAGTTGGTGGATTCTCCGACTAGAGAAAATGCAGTCCTGGATCTATTGATCACTAATGACCCAGACCTAATCTCGCAGGTAGGAGTCCAGGACAATCTGGGCTCTAGCGATCACAGGATGATCACATTTAGTATAAATAACAATATAACAAGGCAAGTGGGGAACATAAGAACCCTAAACTTCAGAAGGGCAAACTTTCCAAAATTGTACTCATTGATGGAAAGGGTAAACTGGGACCAAACCCTGGGATCCCTGACCACAGAGGAAAAATGGGAATGCTTTAGGAACATATTAGGCAAAGGCATCTTGCAGTGCATTCCTATGGGAAATAAATTTAGAAGAGACAAAGCCAAACCTGGCTGGCTAAACCGTAGCGT
>NC_138778.1:80697129-80859629 GCF_965119305.1 Pelophylax lessonae | reverse complement strand
AGCAGGTTTACCAATGGGGTTTTGATAAGCCTAGTTCCATGCTGGCCAGATTTCTTAGGCGCAAACAGTCAGCTTCTTTCATCTCAAAAGTTAAAACTGATAAAGGCTCCCTGGTGTACGATACGGGTTCTATAGCAAAAATGTTCAGGTCTTTCTATCAACAATTGTATCATGTCCACAAATCAACCCCTGACCAAGGGGCTAGACGGTCCAGGATCCTTGAATACTTGGCTAACGCTAAATTAACCAAGCTGGATAAGCTCCAAGCTCTGGAAGTGCAATTTACGCTAGCAGAATTGTCCCTGGATCTTGACTCCATGGCTAAGTGTAAGGCTCCTGGACCGGATGGCTTTACGGTTTCATATTATAGAACCTTTCATAAACACCTGCTTCAGGTTCTATGGAATATGCAAACTCTCTGCGTAACAGTGAACCTGTTATGCCAGAAACCCTTCATGCCCACTTAACGGTTATCCCCAAACCATGTAAGGACCCTACTCTGTGCGGGAGCTATAGGCCAATCTCACTCTTATGTGAAGATCTATGCCAAAGCCTTAGCACTTTGACTTCTGCCCCCGATGCCGGATTGGGTCTCGCGAGACCTAACGGGTTTCATCCCAGGCCGTGAAGCGAGATATAACTCCCTTCGCACTCTGTTACAGTTACATAGTTTGTGAGGTTGAAAAAAAGACAGTCCATCCAGTTCAACCCATGATGTGTGTGTGTGTGTTTGCTGTTAACCGTACATTGTACCCCTGTATGTTGTGGTCTTTAAGGTGCCCATCTTTTTTAAACTATTGATGCTCCCTGCTGATACTACTGCTTGTGGAAGAGAATTCCACATCCTTACTGCTCTGACAGTAACCCCTTACGTATTTAAAGGTTAAACCTTTTTTCCACTATTTTTAGTGAGTGGCCACGTGTCTTATTGTATTCCCTTTCTCTGAAAAGTTTGTTCCTTATTCTAGGGTCATCACCAGTACAGTATTTGTACATTGATATATCCCCCCTCAAGCGTCTCTTCTCCAGAGAGAATAAGTTCAGTGCTTGTAGTCTTTCCTCATAGCTGATGTCCTCCATCCCCCTAATTATTTTTGTTGCCCTTCTCTGGACTCTCTCCAGTTCCAGCACATCCTTCCTGAGGACCGGTGCCCAGAAATGGACAGCATACTCCATATGTGGCCGGACCAGAGTCTTGTAGAGTGGGAGAATAATTTCTTTATTTCTGGAGTGAATCCCCTTTATACATGCCAGTATTTTGTTGGCTTTGCTTGCAGCGGCTTGACATTGCATGCCGCTGCCAAGCCTGTTGTCCACTAGTACCCCCAGGTCCTTTTCCATCTTAGATTCACCCAGAGGTTCCCCCATAGTGAGTAGCTTGCTTTCGTGTTTGACGCCCAAGTGCATTACTATACATTTTTCAACATTAAACCTCATCTGCCATGTAGTTGCCCACCCCATTATTTTGTTCAGGTCCGCTTGTAAGGTTTCCACATCCTGCATAGAAGATATTGGCATGCTTAGTTAAGTATCATCCGCAAATACCGAGATTGTGCTAGATATCCCCTCCTCTAGGTCGTTTATGAATAAATTAAACAGGATTGGTCTCCTACAGACCAATTACAGATTAATGGCCCCTTAAGCGACCCCTTTACACTCCATAATGGTACTCGCCAAGGCTGCCCACTCTACCCACTTTTATTTGCCCTCTCTCCGTAGAACCCTCCCTGGCAACGGTCAGGAATTTCCGGGATTTTAGAAGTATTACATTTGGGAACATTGAACACAAATAGGCTGCTTACACAGATGTCATCTTTGTCATTTATGTCCCACAGCCACTTATCACCCTGCCTAATCTCACGAAGGCACTCCAAGTCTTCCAAGACATCTCAAATTTCAAAATTAATATGTCCAAGTCTGAAATGTTAAACATTAATGTCCCACACTCTATAGCCCACAGCTTAAAACAACTGTTTCCCTTTCAATGGCAACCCAAGTCCTTGAAATATCTAGGGATACATCTCGCTCCTAACCTTTCTTGCTTATTTAAACTTAATTACCTCCCCTTACTGATCTCCATTAGACGAGACCTAGGTCTATGTGGTCACCTTGCCACCTCATGGTTGGGCAGAATTAATGTGATCAAAATGAACATGTTGCCCAGGGTGCTCTTGTTTCAAATGATACCATATAAAGTACCTCCTGGATTTTTTCAAGTACTCTCATTAATTGCGCAATATGTTTAGCGTTGTAAACGCCCACTGTTAGCTAGGTACTCATTCAACATAAGGAGGGGCCTCTCCCTTCCAGATTTTAAAAATTACCAAGCTGCAGTGCTACAAAAGGACATTGGATTGGAAGCATAACCATGACTCTAAACTGTGGGTGACTCTGGAGAAGGACCTTTGTTGCCAAGATCTTTACACGCAGTTATGGATCCCACCGTCAAAGAGACTACTTTCAGACTAAACTTCTCCACTTACCCGGTCGACCCTCAATGTGTGGGCATCTCTGCATAAGAGTAATCACTGGCTCTTCAACTCTCCGCTTATGCCTTTATCAGGTCACCAATGGTTTCCTCCGCATCTAATGGATCAGCAGTTCCATAGGTGGCTCCCGCGCCCTAATATGCTACTCCATCAGCTTATCACGGACCAGAAATTGAAACCTCTCCAAGTTTTGATCAACTCCTCCCCGCCCACCTTTATGGACCACTGGAGGTATTCACAGCTTTCCGGTTTCGTCTCAAGTGTGCCAAAACCACTGAGGTGTCTCTGATCTCACACCGTTGGAACATCTATGCACACTCGGAATTACCCAAAGGATCTCCATCTTTGCTCTATAAAGCTTTACTGGCACTCTCCTGCTCCACTTCCCCAGGTTTTCTTAGTGCTTGGGAAAAAGATTTCAACAAGGTCCTTATGGATCAACAGAAGTTTAAAATTCTCCTCTTGGCTCATACCTCCTCGGTATCCTCAAAAACTGCAGAAGTTACAGTGCCTTGCGAAAGTATTCGGCCCCCTTGAACTGTTTGACCTTTTGCCACATTTCAGGCTTCAAACAAAGATAAAAAACACATTTTTTGTGAAGAATCAACAAGTGGGACACAATCATGAAGTGGAACGAAATTTATTGGATATTTCAAACTTTAACAAATAAAAAACTGAAAAATTGGGCATGCAAAATTATTCAGCCCCCTTAACTTAATACTTTGTAGCGCCGCCTTTTGCTGAGATTACAGCTGTTAAGTCGCTTGGGGTATGTCTATCAGTTTTGCACATCAAGAGACAGAAAACAGCTCGAGCTCAGTGAGGTTGGATGGAGAGCGTTTGTGAACAGAAGTTTTCAGTTCTTTCCACAGATTCTCGATTGGATTCAGGTCTGAACTTTGACTTGGCCATTCTAACACCTGGATATGTTTATTTGTGAACCATTCCATTGTAGATTTTGCTTTATGTTTTGGACCATTGTCTTGTTGGAAGACAAATCTCCGTCCCAGTCTCAGGTCTTTTGCAGACTCCATCAGTTTTTCTTCCAGAATGGTCCTGTATTTGGCTCCATCCATCTTCCCTGTCCCTGCTGAAGAAAAGCAGGCCAAAACCATGATGCTGCCACCACCATGTTTGACAGTGGGGATGGTGTGTTCAGGGTGATGAGCCGTGTTGCTTTTACGCCAAACATTTTGCATTGTTGCCAAAAAACTGAATTTTTGTAAAATCTTACCTGTAAAATTCCTTTCTCTGAGTCCTCCGACAGTCGCCGCCTCCTCTAAGTCATCACTGTTTGGTATTGACTTCCCATCCGCAGGAGTAGCTAGGCATATAGACTTAGTCCAAAGACAAAAGGCATTAGCATATACACACCCATGAGGGCTGTCCCATCTGGTCAATACCCCCCCTGCATAACCACTCCCAACTCAGTTTGGTAGCATAGCAGTAGATAATAAGATCCCCAAAAGAGGGGCGGGGGCGGCGACTGTCGGAGGACTCAGAGAAAGGAATTTTACAGGTAAGATTTTACAAAAATTCAGTTTTCTCTTACGTCCTCCGACAGTCGCCGCCTCCTCTAAGTCATCACTGTTGGGATGTCCCAAAGCAGTATAGACATGAGGGGTGGGAGACGCAACCATAGAAAAGGCAACGCAGTACCCACATCAGAGAAAGGAACCTTACATGCACTGTAAGAGAACCAACTGGGCAACAGAAAAAAACAATGCTCAACAGGAGCAACAGCCCAGGAAAGCAAATGCCAACAGCCAGGGACCCAGAAAAAAAAAACACAAGGGTCCATCATGGCACTGCCGCACTGAGAACTTTGCGGCCAAAGGAAACATCGACCGATGCCCGAACGTCTACTTTGTAGAATTTGGAAAAAGTGTGCACCGACGACCAAGTCACAGCCTTGCACACCTGGGCCACCGAGGCCCGATGCCAATAGGCCCAGGATGCACTCACAGATCTGGTAGAGTGCACCTTAACAGTGAAGGGTGGAACCCGTTCCTTCAAGGCGTAAGCCTGTTCAATGGTCTGTCTGATCCATTTGGCAATAGTGGCTGCAGAAGCAGCCATGCCCTTCCGAGGTCCCTGAGGAAGGACAAAGAGGGAATCAGTCTTCCGAAAGGACTCCGTAGACAGGTAAACCCTGATCACCCTGACAACATCCAAGGAATGCAGAGCAAACTCCTTAGGATGCTTAGGCTTCGTACAAAGCGAAGGCAGGACAATGTCCTCATTAATGTGGAACTCAGAGACCACCTTAGGCAGAAAGGAGGGATGTGGACGCAAAACCACCTTATCCCGGTGAATCACCAAGTACGGAGAACGGCAAGATAACGCTGCCAGTTCAGACACCCTGCGAGCCGAAGTGATAGCCACCAAAAAGGCAACCTTCTTAGACAGCAGAGACAAAGATATTTCCCGAATGTTTTCAAAGGGAGCACGCTGTAAGACGGACAGAACCAAGTTCAAGTCCCATGGAGGTAAAGGCTCCTTCCTGGGAGGAGCCAAATGTCGCACACCTTGAATGAAGGTGCGAACCAGAGAGTGAGATGCCAACAGGGCGTTGGAAAAAGAATAGCCAGTGCGGACACCTGGCCTTTGATCATGGTCAGCGCCAGGCCCTGGTCCACCCCAGACTGGAGGAAGGCCAACACTCTGAAAACCGAGTACGAGCGAGGGGAGAACCCCCTGGACTCACACCAGGCGAAATAAGCCTTCCAGGTACGGTAATAAAAGATTTTACCGGAGGAGGTCTTCCTAGCCTTGACAAGGTTAGGGATGACCTCAGAAGAGAGACCCCTGTCCTTCAGGACCTGGGTTTCAACAGCCAGGCCGTTAAAGCCAGCGACTGTAAAGCAGGATGGAAGATCGGACCCTGAGACAGGAGATCTTCCCGCAGAGGCAGACGCCACGGAGGCGCCACTGCCAGGTGAACAACGTTGGCGTACCAGGACCGGCGTGGCCAGTCCGGAGCCACCAGAATCACCAGGTGCGGTTCCGAGACCAATCTGCAGAGGAACCGGGATAGTAACTGAATCGGAGGAAAGGCATACATCAGACAATACTGATGCCAAGGGGCTACCAACGCATCAGAGGCGTCCGCCAACGGATCGCGCGTTCTTGCCACAAACCTTTCCTCCTTTTGATTTAGCCGGGATGCGAACAGATACACGTCCGGGGATCCCCACCTCGCACACAGCATTTGAAAGACCTCCGGGTGTAGGGACCATTCCCCCTGGTCCAGGGTCTGGCGGCTCAGATAGTCGGCCTGCCAATACTCCACACCCAGAATGTGAGCTGCCGAGATCGCGGGGACATGAGCCTCGGCCCAAGACAGAATGTCGGTCACCTCCTGGGCCGCCCGAGCACTCCTGGTGCCCCCTTGGTGGTTGATGTAGGCCACCGTGGTAGCATTTTTCGTCTGCCCCGAAGACGGCCCGACCACTGGAAGAGAGTTTTATCGCTCACAATTCCAGCACATTTATCGGGAGGGAGGACTCTTCCTCCGACCAAGTGCCCTGGGCAGACAGATTGCCCAGAACTCCACCCCAGCCCGACAGGCTGGCATCCGTGGTAATCACCGTCCACACCAACGGACGGAAGGACTTGCCTTCCGCCACCGACGGGGACTGGAGCCACCACAGAAGAGCCAATCTGGTCTGACGACTCAAGGAGACACACAGATCCAGGGACTGAGGCAGTCTGTCCCACCTGGCCAGGATCTCCGCTTGGAGAGCCCGCGTGTGGAACTGAGCAAAGGGTATCGCCTGGAAGGCCGATACCATCAACCCCAGGCCCTGCATACAGGTCCTGAGTGACGAGGATGGGCTGTCCCTGAGGGACCTGATCTCGTCCCGCAAAATCCGGAGCTTGTCCTCCGGCAAGAACACCTTTGCCTGAGCAGAGTCCAGAATCATTCCCAGGTAGGGAAGACGAAGCGATGGAGACTATGTCAATTTCTGAACGTTGATGGTCCATCTGAACTCCCGGAGCGTCTGCACCGTGGTGGACAGACCACGCACTAGGTCCTGGCTGGCACGTGATCTCAGAAGTAGATCGTCCAGGTAACCCAAGACCGCAATGCCCTGAGGCCTCAGTAGGCCCAGAACCGGCGCCAAACCTTTGGTAAACACCCTTGGTGCCGAAGCGAGACCGAAAGGTAACGCCACAAACTGGTAGTGGTCCTCTGCGATAGCAAACCGAAGGTACCGCTGATGACCCTCGAAAATGGGGATGTGCAGGTACGCATCCTTCAGATCTATCGAGGCCAGGAATTCCCCTGGATTTAGGGAGGCCACCACCGAATGGAAAGACTCCATACGGAACTTCCGAACACGCACGAAGCGGTTCAGTGTTTTAGGTCCAGAATAGGACGCACTTTGCCCTCCTTTCTGGGCACAGTGAACAGATTCGAATAAAGCCCCTGAAACCTGTCCCGATGAGGCACCGGCACAATCACTCCCTGAGCAAGCAGGTCCTGCACCGCTTGATGCAAGTCCTGCAGACGCCCCGGAAGCAGATGAAGATTGGAGGGAAAGAATCTGTCCGCCGGCCGGGAAAGGAATTTGATCTTGTATCCCGATCAAACGATTTCCAGAACCCACCTGTCCGATATCTGGAGCAACCAAGGTTGGAGGAAACCGCGCAAACGTCCCCCCACCCCTGAAACGGGTGAGAGCGCCCCTTCAGGCAGAGGCGGATTGACCCGCCGCGCCAGCATTGCCGGACTTCTGCTTACCCGCCCAGGGCTTCTTCTGACTGCCCTGGGCCTTGAAGGGCTTGCCCTTGGATTGGTTCCGAAAGACACGAAAGGACCCCTGATTGGATCTAGGCGCAGAACCCCGCTTGCCCCGAAAGGACTTGTTCTTCGGGTTCTGGGGAAGCATAGTGCTCTTGCCCCCCGTGACGCCTTTCACCAGGGTATCAAACGCCTCGCTAAAAAGGCGAGAACCAGCATAGGGAAAATCAGCAACTGTTTTCCGTGAGGACTGGTCAGCCGACCAGCTCTTCAGCCATATCAGTCGCCGGTTAAGTACCGCGACACTAGAGAGGCGAGCCACTAAGGGGGCCTCATTCAAGGCTGCATCACACAAATACATGACTCCTTGGTGGATCTGATCCACCATTTCCAGCCGGGCAGGAAGAACAACATCAGACACGAGATTGCACCTAAGCATCTTAGTCCAATCAGCCACCACCTGAGCCACCAGAACGGATGCGAAAACGGGTTTGAGCAACGAACCCACCACCGTATAGGAACGGTGAGCTAGAGACTCCAACCGCCGGTCCGTGGGGTCCTGGAAAACCGGGGTATCCTCAGTAGGAACCAAGGTAGCCTTGTTTAACAAGGCCACAGTGTGATCCACCTGTGGAGGCACACACCATCGTGATTCCATAGCCGGCGCAAAAGGATAAAGCAATTTGAACCGACTAGGTACCAGGAATGGACGTTTTAAGGTGCGCCACATTTCATTAACAGTGTAATGAAATTCAGCTGGGCAGGGGAAAACCTGCGCAGACTTGCGGGTCCTGTGCATCCCAAATGAGGACACAACGCCCGGAGGACAGGGCTCATCCTCTAAATGCAAGGTTTCCTTAACAGAAACAATTAACTCATCCATGGTCGCCCGTTCTTCAGGTGACCCCGGGGAGGAGGTATCAACCCCCTCCATTTCAGCCTCCCCCTTGGACCCCGGGGGGGGGTCCAGGGATGAGCGGGACCCTGAAAAGGGCACGCTCACAGCAGCAGCCATATCCCCATCTGAATCAGAAGAGAGACAATCTGGGCCTCTTTTTTGCAGCACGTTCAGACATCAGCATTTCCATATTAGACACGAAAGTCGCCACTACGGCAGCTAAATCGGGTCGCAGCGGGGCCACAGGAGAACTGGGGACCCCCACTAAAGCGGGGGGGAACTTGCTTTCATGAGAATCCATTGCTCAAAGTTCACAGAAAAAAAACTTCAATAAATGTGTACTGCCCCTTTTAAATCGATGCGGAATGCGCAGCCCACCGCTGCAGCTACAGTGACAAAGGCCCCAAAAGGAGAGAAAAAACTGAGCCAGAAGCGGTAATAGAGGAATATTGAGAGCGATAACCTGCAGAGCCCGCAGAGTGTTGCCACCGATGTCCTGCTGCATATGGAAAGGAAGTGCTGCTGAAGTAGGCTGAACTTAAAGACTTTCAGTCATAGGGAAAATGGCTGCCCCATAGGAATGCATTGGAGGCTTCAAGAAAATGGCCGCCGAACATGCGGTCGGACCGATCGTTCTACACCCACCAAAATGGCGGCGGATGGCGCCAAAACCGCATGCAGTATCGCCCACAGAGAGGCTGACCATGCCTGCCCAAATCAAGGATGGCGGACCGCGCGAGTTCACTCCGCTACAGTCGCCACACAAAGTCTGCACCCCCAACAATGCACCGAAGTGACACAGGGAAGGGGACCGCATCAGGGAGTCACACAGGCACAGACATGGGGGACACACAGCAACACAGACTGCCACCCCAGACAGAGGCCCCACACAGAAGTACTTACCTGTACCAGATGGCGTGGGAAGCCTCTATGCACGGAAAACCGCTGTCCTCACCTGGCAGGGAGTGCCGTGAGCCAGGGACATGACAATGCAGCACCGCAGATTTGTCCTGTGAGGTAGCCACCTCACGGCTGCATCCCTGTAGCGAACAAGGATGGGTCGTTCGTAATGCCAGGGCGAGCCATAGCTGAACGCTCGATGGTGGGCTGGGGGTCCATCGGACCCTTTTGCTCTGGAGAACCAGGGCGGTCAGTCCGAATCCCAGCACCGCATGATCCATCTATATCCGAAGAGAAGACTAACACTAGAAGCTGACAAAATAAACAGCTAGTAAAGTAAGAGAAAAAAAATGACATTTTCAAAGAAAATCAAATAAAAGATTAGGAAGGCTGAGACTGAAGCCCCAGCAAAAGGTAAGCCTGACTACTCCTGATGCTAGGCAGATTAAAACTGAGTTGGGAGTGGTGATGCAGGGGGGGTATTGACCAGATGGGACAGCCCCCATGGGTGTGTATATTCTAATGCCTTTTGTCTTTTGACTAAGTCTATATGCCTAGCTACTCCTGCGGATGGGAAGTCAATACCCAACAGTGATGACTTAGAGGTGGCGGCGACTGTCGGAGGATGTAAGAGAAATTATAGTTTTATATCTTTATGTTTGAAGCCTGAAATGTGGCAAAAGGTTACAAAGTTCAAGGGGGGCAAATACTTTCGCAAGGCACTGTAACTACAAATTACTCACATGGTGGCATATTACCGCAATCTCTCTCCATAACATGTTTCCAGAATCCTCCACCACATGTTGGAGGGGATTCGGGGGAATCCGCATCACATGCTCATATCTGTTGGACATGTCCCCTGATCCATAGGTATTGGTTGGAGGTCCTCCAATGGGCCCAAAAGATACAGGGCTGTCCCATTAGAGATGATCCTTGGGTAGTTTTGCTCCATTGTGCAGACGAGTCAGTTGGCCGGTATAAAATGTCAACCACCCCACACTGAATGCGGCAAATCCCTGATCCCTCGGTTTTGGAAACAATCTAAGGTTCCATCAATCCGACAGTGGTTGCACCACTGTGGATCATGTATATCATATGGAAGATATTACTTATGCCCATAGAGAACAGCCACATTTCTTACAAAATATGGGCCAGCTGGCTCGCCTTTACTCAAACAGCAGACTATGCAGCATTAATGTCTACGACTACTTGATATTGCTCATTGAAGTATCTAAAACTCAATATCCTCAATTGTTTATTACATAAGGCATACCCACGCTTTGGTCAGTCTCTTTTCCTTTTCTTTATTCTATCTTCCCTGACTCCCTCCCTTCTTTTTCTTCTTTTTTTCTCCTCTTAACCTGATGTGTTATTTTTAAAAAGGTATAGGTTGTTACCCATGTTCTTACTCATACATGTTCTACATGCTATTTTGTATGCTCCGCTTATTTTTTCAATAAAAATGTATTACACAAAAAAAACTTGAAAGGCTGAAACCCTTGTAAAAATGGATTTTTGTAAAATCTTACCGTAAAATCCTTTTCTCTTAAGCTCATTGACAGACGTAGTCCTCCTTGATTAATATCAACTCGGGTTATACTGCCCTCTACAGGAGTAGGACTAGACAGGAAAGAAAACGTTCTGGCCACACCCTAGGGGCAGTCCCAGAGGGTATACCCTCTCACTTCCTGCTACAGCAAATCAGTTATGTCACAAAGCAGTGTTTAGAGAATTTAACCCAACCCAACTCAAAAACAGAGGGGCGGGTACTACGTCTGTCAATGAGCTTAAGAGAAAAGGATTTTACGGTAAGATTTTACAAAAATCCATTTTTCTCTGTCGCTCATTGACAGACATAGTCCTCCTTGATTAATATCAACTCGGGACGTCCCAAAGCAGTGCCATAAATGAGGGGTGGGAAAATGGAAATCAAAATCCAATCTAGAAGGCCAAACCCGTGCCAACTAGAAGTTTTAAAGGCTCATCAATCACACGATGAGACTCAACTGAAATTCCAACGGAAAAAAACCCTCGAGGTAGACCACCGGTCTCCTCAAATTGCGGCCTGCAAAACCTTGCGGCCAAATGAGGCATCCGCCGATGCCATCACATCAACTTTATAACATTTTTTAAAAAGGTATGAACCGACGACCAAGTAGCCGCCTTGCACACCTGGACCACTGACGCCTGATGGCGGTAGGCCCAGGAAATAGTGAGCGCTCGAGTGGAGTGCGCCGCCTTAACGGAGGATTCCGACCCCTAATCGAATAAGCCTGTACCACCGTCTGTCTGATCCATTTGGAGATAGTCGCGGCAGATGCAGGCAACCCCTTTCTGGGGCCATCCGTGATCACAAAAAGTGAATCCGTCTTACGGAACGATTCCGTAGCCTTCAGGTATACCCTGATTGCCCAAACCACATCCAAGGAATGCAACGCATATTCCCGAGGATGATTGGGCTGAGGACACAAGGAAGGTAGCACAATATCTTCATTCAGATGAAAGTCTGAACCCACCTTAGGAAGAAAGGATGGCTTCAGATGAATAACTACCTTATCCCTATGAACCACAAGATATGGGGAATGGCATGATAATGCAGCCAGTTCTGACACCCTGCGTGCAGAAGTGATAGCCACCAAGAAGGCCACCTTCTGGGATAATGTAAGCAAGGGAATTTCCCTGATATTTTCAAAGGGAGGTTTCTGCAGAACCGACAAAACCAAATTAAGATCCCAGGGCGGTAAGGGCGCGCGCACTGGCGGAGCCAAGTGCCGCACCCCCTGGATGAAATTCCTCACCAAGGAATGAGTAGCCAGCGGCTTCTGAAAGAAGATTGCTAATGCTGAAACCTGACCCTTGATAGTGCTCAAGAATAGTTTCTGCTCAACCCCCTTTTGCAGAAAAGCCAAAATTCTGGTCACCAAATAGGTACGTGGGGGAAATCCCAACGATTCATACCACGCAATATAAGTCTTCCATGTGCGATAATAGACTTTGCTGGAGGTCGCTTTCCTTGCTTTAATTAGAGTAGGAATAACTGAAGCTGACAATCCCCTGTCCTTCAGTACCTGGGTCTCAATGGCCAGGCCGTTAAAACCAGCGACTGTAAAGCACGATGGAAGATCGGTCCTTGAGACCACAGATCCTCCCTGAGAAGAAGTCTCCAAGGAGCGTCTGCGACTAGCCTGCCCAAGTCGGCGTACCCGGCTTGACGAGGCCAGCCCGGAATTACCAGGATAACTGGAGTTCCGTCCACCTCTATCCTGCAGAGAAATCTCAGCAGTAACTTGAGAGGGGGGAAGACATACAGTAGCTGATACTTCCCCTACGGGGCGCTCAGTGCGACTTCTGCGTCGGCTAGAGGATCGCGGGCGCGAGCCCTGTTGAGCCAACCTGCCAACAGATCCATATCCGGGGTGCCCCAATGAAGGGACAGCTGGTGAAATACCTCTGGATGAAGAGACTATTCCTCTTGATCCAGAATCTGACGGCTGAAATAATCTGCCTGTCCACCCCCGTGATAAATATCGCGGAGAGAACTGGAACAACTGTTGCCCCAATAAAGAATGTTGGCCACTTCCATGGCCGCCAGGGCACTCTTGGTGCCCCTTGGTGATTGACATAAGTCATGACCGTGGCATAGTCCGATTGGATCCGAACCGGACTGCCCTGGAGCTGCTCGGTCCAGTAAATCAGACAAAGTCTGATCGCTCTCAGTTCCAACACCTTTATCGGTAACCTGGAATTTATCAGAAGAAATGACTTCCCCTGGCTGAGCATCGGAGACCGAAGCCACCAGACCAGAGCCTCCCTGGTCTGCTCGCTCAATCGGATCCGATTGTCCAGGGAATCGGGATTCCGATTCCATACGAGAAGAATCTCCTCTTTGGAGAATTCGGGTATGAGACTGGGCAAACGGTACTGCCTCCAAGGAGGCGACCATCAATCCCAGCCAGTTGACGGACAGCAACATCCGAATCCTTGACTGAATCTTCTGGAGTTTCTCCGCCTGGAGAAACACTCTTGCCAAGCATGTATCCAAAATTAGGCCCAGATAGTTCAGTCTCCTGGTGGGAACCAGGGATGATCTTTGGGAAAAGCAAAGAAAACGCTGATGTCCTGCGAAGATGGGGATATGAAGATAGGCATCCTAAATGTCTATAGATGCCAGGAAATCCCCCTGATGCAGGGAGGCCACCACTGTATGGATGGACTCCATCTCTTCCAAGACCAGAATTGGACGCACCTAGCCCTTTTTCCTGGGCATTGTGAACAGGTTCGACTAGAACTCAAAGGAATGGGAACTACCACTGCTTGTTGCATCAAGCTGTTCCCCGCAAAGCTTTTTAAGCGACCCGGGGATGTCGAATATTGGAAGGGAAGAATCGCACCGGTGGAAGTGATCGAAACTCGATCTTGTATCCCGACCATATGACCTAGCGAACCCCTTTATCCGGAATTCTGGAAAGCCCTGGATCCGGAAACCGGTGAAGACGTCCCCCCACCCTAGAGATGGGTGGGGCCCATTCTGTCAATCCAACGAGATAACAGTGGCTTTATTTAGTCTGGAAATCGGTGAGTCCACTATTGGTGGTACCGTCCATCTTTGTAATGAGGGATTCCTCAAAATGATAGCGCCTAGCAATGCGTTTGGAAATAGCAGGGGCTCGTTTACGGAAGACCCCATTTGGGCAAGGGAAACCCTTCACCATTTTGGTAGGCTTGCTAGTACCAAAAAAGGAATATGAGTCTCAGCTACCTCTGCCGGTGTAACCTCAAGATTTAAAGGTTTCCCTGCAATGACAAGCTCAGAATCCGTATCTGAAGTATCAGATGACATAGGAGTAGGCGGGGGGTCGCTCTTCTTGACCCCCGTCCCTGACAGGTTACCTCCACCCGGGATACCAAAGATTCCAAAACTGCTGATAATGCATCATCACAAGTGGGTTACTGGAGGGTCCTGCGGCCACCCCGAGGGGATCAGGTGGGGATACATGAGTGGCAGGGTTCATGTAACAAGACACTTGCCAGCAAACACAAAAAAAATGAATTGCAAGAAAAAAAACTTTTTTTTTTTTTTTTTTTAACTTAGTCCCCCAGCGCAGTAACGCCCCTCAGTCTACCTGCTTGGACCCCTCAGAAAGAGAGCGAGCGAGAGAGAGACCCCAAGGCTCAACTGATGCACAGAAGTTTCTTATCAACCTGCTTCCAGCACTGTCTGTTACAGACAGGAAGTCTTTGGCTTGCTTTCCCTGGGCCAAGGAGGCGGCTCCGCCCCTTTACACACCTTCCGGCGCCTCCCAATTACTCCACGAGGTGTTTGGTCACCTCAAACATGGCCGCCCCCATGCTGGAGACACGAGGCTACGCCAATATGGCGGCCTCGTGCGATCTGCAGGAAAATGGCGGCGGCCTGTGTAGGATAGCGGCGGCTTGCAAGCTAGCAGCGGCCTGCGGGATGTGTGCATTCGGCCTGTGCGGCCTGCGGAAGTGCCTCGGCCTGCGGGAGGTGTCCTCGGCCTGCGGGAGGCTGTGTGGCCTGTGAAAGTGACCGGCTTTCTGGAGGGATGGCGATCTGTGGCTGCAGTAACTCAGGCATAGGCATCGGCCTGTGTACACACTAGACAGGTAGGATACCTCTATACCTCAATAGTAATGCCTTTTAGTAGTCTGCCACTGACTTCAGTCACCCTTACAGTCATATAGTGACTTCAGATAGTCAGCTCCCAAACCAAGCCTCCTGGTTTCTATTCACAAAAATCACACTCAAATTGGGGGATCTGTGACCTGTTATAGGATAGAGGGGAGACCCAGAAAACCGAGTGTCCGACCATCCCAGCGAGGGGCCCGCGTCCACCAACAAACCCGACAGGGGGAGAGGGGGAACATTCTACTCACCATACCGGAACCAGGCGGGCGCCAACTCCTGACAGAACCCCTCTCCACCGGGGTGGGGGGGCTGTCGACCAATACGGACGCCGTGACTCTGTTCGTCATTGGCGTCCAGGCGAGACGTTTAACTCGCAGGGTCAGTCCCCGTTCAGTGGGACTATGTCGCGGCCGACCCAGCGCGGAGCTATGGCCTGCACGCGCTCGTAGGCTGAACTGGGGTGACCACTGGATCTCAACATCCAGCCCGTCGCCCAGTTTCAGCGTACTTGCTTGAAGATCTCACAGGAACACTGGAGAAAAAAAGCATTTCTAAAAAAAATCTTGCCAGGACCGAAGATCCTAGCAAGGAATCTAGGTCCTTACTCCTAACTAGACAGAAAAAAAACTGATTTGCTGTAGCAGGAAGTGAGAGAATATACCCTCTGGGACTGCCCCTAGGGTGTGGCCAGAACGTTTTCTTTCCTGTCTAGTCCTACTCCTGTAGAGGGCAGTATAACCCGAGTTGATATTAAGGAGGACTACGTCTGTCAATGAGCAACAGAGAAAATAGGTCTAATTCTTGCTTAAATCTTCCTATCCAGTTCTGGTGTCCCTTTAACCACTTATGGACCAAGCCTATTTGACATTTGCGGTTTACAAGTTAAAAATCAGTATTTCTTTGCTAGAAAATTACTTAGAACCCCAAAACAATTTTTTTTCTTTAGGCAGAGACCCTAGAGAATAAAATGGGGGATCAAAATAATAAGAGTGATGCGCCAGATACAAAAAATGCACAGTGATATTAAGAATGAAAATATGAATCAAAAACAATTTATGTGCTTAAACAGTGACATGTGCTAAATGATCCATAAAGAAGTGTCCATAAAAGTGTCCGTCAATTAATGCAGGTGTTCAAGGTGTTAGAGAAAATTCAAAAAGCCACCACAATGAGTGAATCCACCATGAGTCCACCAGGTGAAATGATCTCTCACCTCAACTCAGGACCCAAATGGGTCAGCAGCAGCATGTAATCAACAATGCAGACACAGATCAGACCAGAGGGATCTCTCCAGCCTCTCACCTCCGGATATAAAATCAGGCATATGCAAAGGGACAAAATGAGAGAAGAATCTAGTGCTCTCTGTAAGGATGCTCACAATTTTATTGTCGTATAGCGGCTGTACTCACATATAGAGAGCACTCAGCAGTGCTAGCTCGTAAGGCAGAGACAACGGCACCAGGAAGATGCACAGCGTCGGGTACGCAGGCTCTGCCCCCTATATGCGTGACGTCAGAGCTTCAACAGCATTGATTTCCTCAGTAGTGATGGAGTCTACGTGTCATACCCTGCATTAAGAAGGCCAGGCCCGCTGGAGAACCGGACCTCATAGGCTATTGAGCATCAAGCCCGCCCCTAAAATTACCGAAGCCATGGGACACCAGAACCGCAAACCCCTGCAGCCGAATCTGCAGTGTCACTTCACGGCGGGGCCAAATACATGTTCAGGCATATATACAAATCAATCTCAATAGTAAAAAGGTATATACCCCGGAGACTGCACACCTGAGCTGCCATTCTCCCTGTGCCTGCAATGCATACTAAAATACATAATCATACAAATAAAAACATCACAATATGAGGAAACCTTTAAAAATTCATTTAAAATTCATAAATATATACCGCTAAAAACAAAATAAAAACTTACCATTAGTGTACCGGTAACGGTCTCTCTTAACCCTTCCAGGGCGGCCTACATATGAGAGATTGTGGCTCCACCCCACAGGAAACACCACTAATTTGCAGCTGTTAAAAAGGTCCCACCCATCCTTGAGCTTCAGTAATAGAAAAGAAACTTTCCAACCGAACTTTCAAGGAATACAGTTATTCAATAACATACAGTTACATACATATATATCTATATATACACATTTACTCACCAACTCTGGGCGGGAAGTAGGCCGGCCGTCCTGGAAGGGTTAAGAGAAAAATGGATTTTTGTAAAATCTTACCGTAAAATCCTTTTCTCTTAGCTCATTGACAGACGTAGTCCTCGGTGATTCAACACCCTCGGGTTATGCTGCCCTCTACAGGAGTAGGGCTAGACAGGAAAGAAAACGTTCTGGCCACACCCTAGGGGCAGTCCCAGAGGGTATATCCTCTCACTTCCTGCTCTAGCAAATCAGTTATGTCACAAAACAGTGTTTAGAGAATTTAACCCAACCCAACTCAAAAACAGAGGGGCGGGTACTACGTCTGTCAATGAGCTAAGAGAAAAGGATTTTACAGTAAGATTTTACAAAAATCCATTTTTCTCTATCGCTCATTGACAGACGTAGTCCTCGGTGATTCAACACCCTCGGGACGTCCCAAAGCAGTACCACAAATGAGGGGTGGGAAAATGGAAATCAAATCCAATCTAGAAGGCCCAACCGGTGCCAACTAGAAGTTTACCATGCTCATCCTCAGTGATGAGACTCAACAGAAATTTTTCAACAGAAAAAAACCCTCGAGGTAGACCACCGGTCTCCTCAAATTGAGGCCTGCAAAACCTTGCGGCCAAATGAGGCATCCGCCGATGCCATCACATCAATCTTATAAAATTTTGTAAAGGTATGTACCGACGACCAGGTGGCCGCCTTACATACCTGGACCACTGACGCCTGATGGCGATAGGCCCAGGAAGTACTGAGCGCTCGAGTGAAGTGCGCCCTAACAGGAAACGGAGGATTCCGACCCTTAATAGAATAAGCCTGTACCACCGTCTGACTGATCCATCTAGATATGGTCGCGGCAGACACAGGCAATCCCCTTCAAGGGCTATCCGTGATCACAAAAGTGAGTCCGTCTTATGAAAACCACTTTAGGAAGGAAGGATGGATTCGGAAGAAGAACCACCTTATCCCTATGAACCACCAGATCTGGGGAACGACAGGATAATGCGGCCAGTTCTGACACCCTGCGTACAGAAGTAATGGCCACCAAGAAGGCCACCTTCTGGGATAATGTAAGCAAGGGAATCTCCCTGATATCTTCAAAGAGAAGTTTCTGAAGAACTGACCACACTAAATTAAGATCCCAGGCGGTAAGGGTGCGCGCACTGGCGGAGCCAGCTGTCGCACCCCCTGGATGAAATTCCGCACCAAGGAATGAGTAGCCAAAGGTTTCTAAAAAGAAGATTGCTAACGCCGAAAACCTGACCCTTAATCGTGCTCAAGGATAGTTTCTGCTCAACCCCTTGTTGCAGACAGACCAAGATTCGGATCACCGAATAGGTATGTGGGGGAAATCCAAGAGATTCACACCACGCAATATAAGACTTCCATGTGCTGGAAGTCGCTTTCCTTGCTTTAACTGGAAGCAGGAATAACTGAAGCTGACACTCCCTTGTCCTTCAGTAACTGGGTCTCAATGGCCAGGCCATTAAGCCAGCGACTGTAAAGCAAGATGGGAGATTGGTCCCTGAGACCGCAAATCCTCCCTGAGAGGAAGTCTCCAAGGAGCGTCCGCGACTAGCCTCACCAAGTCGGCGTACCAGGCTCGAAGAGGTCAGTCCAGAATTTCCAGAATAACTGGAATTCCCTCCACCTCTATCCTGCGAAGAAGTTCTCGCAGCAACTTGAGAGGATGGAAGGCATGCCGTAGCTGATACTGCCCCCACGGGACGATTAGCGTTTCTGCTGCGTCCGCTAGAGGATCGCGGTGCGAGCTACAAACCTCCGCACCTTCCTGTTGAGCCAAGGTGCCAACAGATCCACATCCGGGATGTCCCAATGAAGGGACAGCTAGTGAAAAACCTCTGGATGAAGAGGCCATATGCGATTGGATCCGAATCGGGCTGCTCTAGAGCTGCTCGAACCAGTAAATCAGACAAAATCTGATCGCTCTCAGTTGCGATACCCTATTGGTAATCTGGATACTATCGGAAGAAATGACTTCCCCTGGTTGAGCATCGGAGACTTCCTGGTCCGCTCGCTCAACCGGATCCGATTGTCCAGGGAATCGGAATTCGGATTCCATTAAAAAAGAATCTCCTTCAGGAGAATTCGGGTATGAGACTGGGTATACGGTACTGCCTCTAAAAAGGCCACCATCAGTACCAGCCAATTGACGGACAGCAACATCCGAATCGTTGACTGAACCTTCTGGAGTTTCTTCGCAAGGAGAAACTCTCTTGCCCAGGATGTATCCAACCTTAGGCCCAGATAGTTCAGTCTCCTGCTGGGAACCAGGGATGATCTTTGGGAAAGCGAAAAAACGCTGATGTCCTGTGATGATGGGGATATAAAAAGATAGGCCTTCTAAATGTCTATGGACGCCAGGAAATCCCCCTGATGCAGGGAGACCACCACTGTACGGATGGACTCTATCTCTTCCCAAGTCCAGACTTGGACGCACCTTGCCCTCTTTCCTGGGCATTGTGAATAGGTTTGAATAGAACCCCTGAAACCGTTCAATGTTAGAAGGGAAGAATCGCACCGGTGGAAGTGATCGAAACTCGATCCTGTGTCCTCCAGAAACCGGTGAAGACAACCCCCCCACCCCAGAGATGGGTAGGGGAGCATCAGGCTATATTCTTCAGGCTTGGCTGAGCCGGACTCTTTGTTTAGCCGACCAGCGCCCTTTGAAACCCCTCTAAAGGGGCTTTGGAGGGTTTCGCCTTATCGCCCGCCCTCGCGGAACGAACAACTCTATGAGCAGAAAAGGAAGGTCCTCGTTAGTTACGAGGTCCTTTTATCCTAACAGTCTGTGGCAAGACAGCAGGTGGTACCGTCTATCCTATAAAGAGGAATTCCTCAAACGGATAGCACCTTGCCATGCGTTTGGAAATAACAGGGGTTCGTTTCAAAACTGGAAAGTGGGGTCCCCCAGGGTTCTGTCCTGGGACCAATCCTGTTTAATTTATTCATAAATGATCTAGAGGAGGGGATATCTAGTACAATCTCAGTATTTGCAGATGATACTAAATTAGGCATGCCAATATCTTCTATGCAGGATGTGGAAATCTTGCAAGCAGACCTGAACAAAATAACGGGGTGGGCAACCACATGGCAGATGAGGTTTAATGTAGAAAAATGTAAAGTAATGCACTTGGGTGCCAGAAACCAGAAAGCAAGCTATTCACTAGGGGGTGAACCTCTGGGTGAGTCTAGGATGGAAAAGGACTTGGGGGTACTGGTAGACAACAGGCTTGGCAGTGGCATGCAATGCCAAGCCGCCGCAAGCAAAGCCAACAGAATACTGGGATGTATAAAAAAGGGGATTCACTCCAGAAATAAAGAGATTATTCTCCCGCTCTACAAGACTCTGGTCTGGCCACATCTGGAGTATGCTGTCCAGTTCTGGGCACCGGTCCGCAGGAAGGATGTGCTGGAACTGGAGAAAGTCCAGAGGAGGGCAACAAAAATAATTAGGGGAATGGAGGACATCGGCTATGAGGAAAGACTACAAGCACTGAACCTATTCTCTCTGGAGAAGAGACGATTGAGGGGGGATATGATATCAATGTACAAATACTGTACTGGCGACCCTAGCATAAGGAACAAACTATTCAGAGAAAGGGAATACAATAAGACACGTGGCCACTCACTAAAACTTGAGGAAAGGCGGTTTAACCTTAAAGTGCGTAAGGGGTTCTTCACTGTAAGAGCGGTAAGGATGTGGAATTCTCTTCCACAAGCAGTCGTATCAGCGGGGAGCATAGATAGTTTCAAAAAACTATTAGATGTACACCTTAAAGACCACAACATACAGGGGTACACAATGTACGGTTAAAAGCAAACACACACACGCATCATGGGTTGAACTGGATGGACTTGTGTCTTTTTTCAACCTCACTAACTATGTAACTATGTAACTATGTAACTATACCCCATTTGGGTAAAGGAAAATCCTTCGCCCTTTTGGTAGGCTAACAAGTACCAAAAAAGGAATCTCAGTCTCAGCTACCTCTGCCGGTGTAACCTCAAGACTAAAGGTTTCCTGGACGGACACAACTAGTGCATCCACCACTCTTGTGCTATGGCGGAGGCAGAAACGTGCTCCTCACTGCTGAGGAGATATTACCTGAGACAACAGCCCCCTAGGAGGGACCTGCAACTGCATTGTATCTGAAGGATCTGATAAACAATAGGGGTAGGCGGGGGTAGCGCATTTGACCCCCCGTCCCTGACAGGCCACCTCCACCCGGGATACCAAAGACTCCAAAACTGCCGATAATGCATTAAAAACAAGTGGGGTACTGGAGGGTCCTGCGGCCACTTTGAGGGGATCAGGTGGGGATACCTATGCGGCAGGGTCAATGATTATACAAGACACTTGCCAGCGACAAAAAATGACAAAGTAAAAAACGTTTTTTTTTTGTGTCCCCCAGTCGCAACAGCGCCCCTCAGTGTTACCTGCCTTTTTGGACCCCACAGAGAGAGAGAGACCCCAAGGCTCATCCCTGATGCACAGAAGTTTTCATCAGCTTGCTCAGTGCTGTCCTGTTACAGACAGGAAGTCTTTGGCCCTATTTCCTGGGTAAAATAACCCCTTAACACGCCTGCCGGCGCCACCCCCTGGCTCCACGAGGTGTTTGAGCCACCTCAAACATGGCCGCCCCCATGCTGGAGACACGAGGCTACACCAAAATGGCGGCCTTGTGCGATCTACCAGACAATGGCAGCAGCCTGCACAGAATAGCGGCATGTCTGCAGAGGGATCTCGGCCTCACAACCCTTCACCCTCATGGTGGTCAGCGTGGTCGGCGGTACCGGACCCTGGCGGGCCGTATGCGGTCCGTGGCCGTCGGGAGGCATCTGCTAGCTGGAGGAATGATCTGGGATGCAGTATACATGTATAGACATCGCCCTGTGGCTACTGACAGGTAGGATACCTTATACTATCACAGTAAAGTTCTAGTACTGCCACTGACTACAATCATTTTCATATCTTTACAATTAAGATTGTCAGCTCCCAAACCAAGCCTCCTGGCTTCTTGTACACAAAAATCACACTCAATTAGGGGGATCTGTGACATGTTATAGGATAGAGGGGAACCCATCCTTACCATTACAGAGAGGGGCCCGCGTTCACCACAAGACCCGTCGGGGGGAAAGGGGGAACATACTACTCACCATACCGGAACCAGGCGGGCGCCAACTCCTGACAGTACCCCTCTCCACCGAGGTAGGAGGGCTGTTGACCAATACGGACGCTGTGACTCATGGTCTTTGGCGTTTCAGCGAGACGTTTAACTCGCAGGGTCAGTCCCCGTCCAGTGGGACTATGTCGCGGCCGACCCAGCGCGGAGCTATGGCCTGCACGCGCTCGTAGGCTGAACTGGGGTGACCACTGGATCTCAACATCCAGCCCGTCGCCCAGTTCAGCTTTCTTGTTTGAAGATCTCACAGGAACACTGGAGAAAAAAGCTGTCTAAAAAATCTTTTCTAAGAAAAAAATCCTGCCAGGACCGAAGATCCCAGCAAGGTATCTAGGTCCTTACTCCTAACTAGACAGAAAAAAACTGATTTGCTAGAGCAGGAAGTGAGAGGATATACCCTCTGGGACTGCCCCTAGGGTGTGGCCAGAACGGTTTCTTTCCTGTCTAGTCCTACTCCTGTAGAGGGCAGCATAACCCGAGGGTGTTGAATCACCGAGGACTACGTCTGTCAATGAGCGATAGAGAAAGACCATTACCGGTACACCAACGGTAAGTTTTCTCCTTTCACCCTTCCAGGACCGCCTACATATGAGAGGATAATAAAGGAATCCATACTGGCCTACCTTAGGGCGGGACCACTGCCTGTAAAACCTTTCTGCCAAAGGCAAGGTCTTGTTGAGACAGTACCTCCACACGATAGTGCTTTAGGAAGGCATCTTGACTGGACCAGGTGGCTGCATGGCGGATCTGTTCCCAGGATCCTCCGGCTCTTTCGGCCCAGGATGTTGCCATGCCCCTTGTGGAATGTGCCTTTAGATTTGCTGGTGTGGGGGTACCCGACACCTTATATGACATGCTAATGGCTTGCTTAATCCACCTAGAGATCGAGGGTTTTGATGCTTGTAATCCCTTTCTTGGTCCTAAATGAAGAACCAACAGGTGACTAGACCTTCTAAACCCTTTGGTTCTTTCCAAATATGCGAGAAGACACTTTCTTACATCCAGGCAATGTAATTTTTGTTCCTTTGCACACCTTGGTTTTTCACAAAATGATGGCAGGACCATCTCTTGATTTCTGTGAAAAGAAGAAACTACCTTGGGTAGGTACAGTGGGTCTGGTCTAAGAATCACTCTGTCTTGGAGAATTAGCATAAAGGGCTCCTTTATGGACAAACTTTGTTAATCTCCCACTCTTCCGGCTGTGGTAATTGCCAACAGAAAAGTTAACTTAATTGACAAAATATTCAGGCTAACCTTGTCCAATGGTTCAAAGGTTTCACTAGATAACGTCTCTAGTACTTGCGTTAAATTCCATACTGGAACATTATCGCTGTTAAATCGGGGACGCTCTTCCCCGAGCTAACAAAAATCTTCTAATTAAAAGGCTCTTTAGCCAGACTTTTGTCTAAAAAAAACAGAAAGTGCTGCTACCTGTACTCTAAGGGCATTAAGGGGGTGGCAGTTATCTACCTCATCCTGTAAAAATTCCAAGATAACAGGGATTGAGGCAGAGGAATTCTTCTGACTCTGCCAAGTACAGAATTTTTTCCAGATTTTGGAATAAATTTTCCTAGTCACTGGCTTTCTACTTAAAAAGGAGGGTATCAATGACCCTATCTGAACAAACTTTCTCCTTCAGGATTTGGCACTCACTACCCAGGCTGTTAACTGAAAAAACTGTGGTCTGGGGTGAATAAGAGGCCCTTGTAGTAACAGATCCGGAACCTCTGGTAGTTTCCAAGGGGCTGTCACTTATAGGGATACCAAGGTCACGAACCACGTTCTCTTTGGCCACCAAGGTGTGATCCAGATGAGACGTAGTTGCGGCCATCCACTGAGTCTCTGTAGAACTCTCGAAATTAGATTTTGAGGAGGAAATGCATAGGCTAGCCTGAAGAGCCAAGGCTGCGCTAGAGCATCCAGGCCCAACATACCCCTTTGATGTATCAGGGAGAAGAACCGCCTTACTTTTTTGTTCTGCCAAGTGGCAAACATATCCACTTCCGGTTCACCAAACTTTTGGATTAGTAGTTGAAATATTCTGGGATTCAGTTCCCATTCTGTCTGCTTGATGGAATGACGACTGAGGAAGTCCGCTTCCCAGTTGTCCTTCCCTTTTATGTACACTGCCAAAAGAGAAATCACTCTCTTTTCTGCCCAGCCCAGTGTCTCCTGAGCGAATTTTAACAGGGTGTTTGATCTAGTCCCCCCTTGATGATTCAAGTAAGCTGCTGCTGTAGCATTGTCTGAATGGACTTGGACTTCTTTCCCTAGAATGTCCTTTTCGAAAGCTCTTATGGCCTTTCCCACCGCTTTCAGCTCTCTGTAGTTGGATGAGATCTGACTTAACTGTATATCCCAGGTGCCCTGGGCATGAGCTCCCTGTAGGTGAGCTCCCCACCCTTCGGAACTTGCATCTGTGGTGATTCTTAAAGGTTGCTCTTGACCCCAGAGTCGACCTTCCCTCAGATTTTGGGGAACTGTCCACCATTTTAGCGATATTACTTGAGGGGAGAGTAATTTTTTCGTCTAGAGACTCCTGTCTCTTGTTCCAGGAGAGCAGGTGGAAAAATTAGAAGGTCTCGTGAGTGTAATTGGGCCCATTCTACAGCAGGGATACATGCTGTCATCAGTCCCAAAATTCTCATGATCTGTCTCCTGGAACACTGAGGATGAGAACAGACATTTTCCACCTGAGACCACTTTTTCCCCCCTTTTCCTCTGGGAGAAAAAGTTTCTTTACTCTGGAATCTATCGTGTACCCCAGATAGACTTGAACCTGTGCTGGCTGTATTGAGGATTTCTCCCCATTTAGCAGCCATCCTACCGTCTGTAGGACTGACATCACTTTTTGGGTGTCTGCCATGGCCTGTTTTGCTGATCTTGCAAAGATAAGGGATCAAACTTAGGCCCTGCAGATGAAGATGGCCTACTACTTCTGCCAAGATTTTGGTAAAGATCCTTGGACTTGCTGCTAAGCCAAAGGCAAGAGCTCTGAACTGCCAATGTTCAGTTCCTTCTTCCGTCACAATTGCAAATCTGAGGAATGCTTGATGTTCCGGATAGATTGAGACATGTAGGTAAGCATCTCTTAGATCCAATGTGGTCATAAAGATGTTCTGAAACAGATTTTTCCTGACCGCATAAATGTTCTCCATAGAGAACTTCTTGTATATATCAGAAATTTGTTAAATTTTTTGAGGTTTATGACTAGCCGGTATTTCCCTGAGGGTTTTGGCACCACAAATATGTGGGAGTAAAAGCCTTGGAATACCTGACTTATTGGTACAGGTGAAATCACCCTCTGTTCTGCTAGTTCCAGAATACCTTCTAGCAGTGCTTTCCTCTTTTGTTCTACTTTTGAGGGATAAGTCATTTTTATTTCTGTCACCGGCTGAGAGGAAAACTCCAGTCGGTAACCTTCCCGGATGATCTGGAGAATATAGGGGCTGGCTGAGATGTTTTCCCATTGGTAAGTAAAATGGGCCAACCTGCCCCCTACCCGGACGCTGGCGTCACTTGGTCTCTTTAGGCTTGGGTCTAGGTTTAAGGAACAGTAAGTTAGCTCCTTGTTTTCCCTTTGCAGGACCACCTCTCCTGGCTTGTCCCCTGAAAGGCCTTTTTTGATTTCGGTCCTGGAAGTTCCGAAAGGAATACCTCCACAATTTGTTCTTCCTCTCAGTGGGGAATTTTTTCCCTTTCTCTGCGGATCTGGATAAATCATCCTCCAGTCCTGAACCAAACAAAAATGACCCTTCAAAAGGGTAATGCGCAAAGCCTTAATTTGGAAGCTACATCTCCTTCCCATTCTTTGACCCAAACTGCCCTTCTAGCAGAGTTCATCAGAGCTGCTGTTCTTGCCGAGGCTACTATTGACTCTACCGCTGAGTCTGCTAAGTTAGAGACTGCTTTCCCAATCAGATAGGGAATCTAGTAGGTCTTGTGATCCCTCCATTGTAGAGACATGTTTTGACAGTTCCTTGATCCAGAAATCTGCATTTCTGGCCATACAGGTATCTGCTAGAGCCGTAGTCATATTATATGAGTTAGAAGCCCAAGCCTTTTTTAGAAGGGATTCGATCTTGCGATCCATGACATCCCTAATATGACCAGCATTTTCAAAGGACAAATCTGACCTCTGATAGCTGGGTCAGAGGAGCGTCTAGTTTAGGATTTTTTATAAACTCTTCCAATTCCTGTTCCTCAAAGGGATACCTTCTTTTCCAGTTTTTTGGTCTGGATAAGGAATTCATAGGGAATTTCCATTCTTGGTGAATCATGTCCTTTAAAGATTGGTGAATGGGAATTGCTCTGTACTGGGCTCTTCCCAAGCCTTTGTACACTTTATCCTTAATGGAAGACTACTTTACCGGAGTTGGAATTCCTTCAGTGGCATGCACTACTTTAAGGAGACTCTCCATACATTTCAAAGGAAAGAGGCTTTTGTTTCTCTTGAAATTATCCCTTTCCTTCTCACTGTCACTGTCTGACTCCTTGTCTGAACTGGATGGAGATCTAATGTGACTAGTGCCTTCCCCTGGATCCTCCTCTTCCCTAACCTGTGATGAGGGAATGGTTTGTGATCCTGACCAGAGAGAAGAGGGTCCTCTTGACCACCCACTATCCTGGGAGGATAAGTTATCCCTGGATACTTCCTCTGTCTGTGTTGGGGTCTGAGGGATAGCTGCTGTAGTCCTAAATGACTGAATAGTAGCCAACATCTCATCTTGCATTGATTTAAGGAAATCCTTCATTAAAACTGATGCTTCATGCCCTGCCAATTTATTAATACATGTATGGCATAAAGGTTTTAAGTAAGACCTAGACAACTTATCCCCACACTTTCTAGTCATGCTAGTGTTGGTGTTAGAAGGGGGTTTGGCAGGGCCCTCCTGTGCCGCTGGAAGACCTGTGCATAAACAGAAGAAGACAAACACATTTGTGTGTAACAGACAGACATATTTAGTCTACCACTGCAGCGGCTCAATTCAGGAAAGGACAAGGCATGCCTGTCTCCAATAGACAGCAGTCGGCCCGCCACCGGTGTAGTCACTTACCCGGTCCCGTAGCCACCTGCACCGCCGCTTTCTCCTCTATGGGAAGTTCGGTCATTCGAGTCTCTTTGGGGTGTTTCAGCCCCTTCGTAGCCAGAGATTCTGCCATGAATACTCGTGGACCCGGCGTCTCCTCCAACTTGCGCTTTCTTCCGGGTATCGCTCGCTCCTCCTCTTCCGACCGGAACTTCCGGTCTTCACAGCGAGGCTTGAGGCGTGCTCCTTGGCGGGAAATTCAAAATCCTTACCTTCCCGCAAGAGAGGAGCAATGGAGGAGACTCTTCCTGCAGGGACAACAGGACTTCAGGTATGGAGGGAGCTTCTCCTTAAGGTGACCAACTACCTGGCATGTTTGGCGACCTGTAAGTTCCGGTTTTCAGGACACAGATAGGGAGGAACCTCTCATAGGCCGTCCGTACCTGCCTTCCAGGGTTACCTATCAGACTCTCATTTGCCTTTAGGTCAGCGAAAAAAACAAACGTTCTGGTGTGAGGTTGGAAACACAACTGAACTGAAGCTCAATGATGGGTGGGACCTTTTTAACAGCTGCAAATTAGTTGTGTTTCCTGTGGGGTGGAGCCACAATCTCTCATATGTAGGCCGTCCTGGAAGGGTGAAAGGAGAAATGTATATTAAATATATATTAAATAGATACAGCCACCAATTAAATATATAAAATTCTAAAATCAATATAATCCATATGAATAAATACCCCAAAAATCAGCTAACAATACAAGGCGATATGGAGAATATAGGTATAGGTTGAGGAAAAAATCATTAATAAATTACTACCTGTCACTGATAAAGCAGTTCAAATCAAAGTCTATATTGAGTCCTCTGGGTGCCTCATAGACCCAGAATGACTCTTTTACTTAATTGACGGATAATTACCACCTCTCCAATGCTTATGAACTTGCTCAATACCCCAAAATTGAAGGGAGTTAGGTTTCCTATCATGTACCTCCCTAAAATGCCGAGAGACATTGTGTGAGACTTCACCTTTCTTAATATTTTGTGCTTAGATATTCTCACATGTAAGGGTCTGGAGGTGCGGCCCACATACTGGAGCCCGCACCCACATTCCAGCATATAAACCACTCCTATCGTAGAGCAAGTAATCAAATCCTTGATTTGGTACTCTTTACCAGTGCTATTGGATCTAAATTTCTTCTTTTTCTTCACATTATTTTTAGCATGACGACAGGCTCCACATTTACCGCATGCATGGAATCCCGATAAAAATTGGAACACAGTGTTTTTCTTTGGGACTGGGGGGGGGATCAATAACCCCTGGTGCCAGTCTATCTTTCAGGATTGACAAATGTTATATCCCAGAAGTTGGTAAGAGGCCATTTATACCTTACCACGGGGGTGACCTATTCTTAGATATCTCCTTCTTGCCATCCTAGTAGTGGAAATTTCTGTCTACTTGTATAACATCTCTGGTAAGGAGGCACTTCTCTTTACACTTCTCCAAATGTCATCACAAAAGTCCAAAAAACTTACTAATCACAGTGATTGAGAAATATACACCACATTGGAGAGGGAGTAACATGAAAAGATCCATTTCAAGAAGGAAACCTTCTGGATCTACGAGATGAAATGTTTTAGGCCCTGGGGACATAATATTGAATGGGATATCAACGCCCATATAAATAATAGTTGAATCCTTGTTCAGTCTTTCAATTTTAAATACCTTTTTATATATTTTAGATTTTAACTTTTTATAATTTTAACGCTGATTAAAGATTTAATATGTATTTTTATAATTTTTAGGATATTTAATATATGTATTTTAATCCAAATTATTTTATAGGAATTGATTGTATTTATACAACATAGGACATAATATTGTTTAATATTGTCCATATCTATTGTTTCCCCATTTCCTTTAGTTGCCTATATGTTCATATCAGGATAGGAAGTTGGGAAATTGCAAACTTCCGGAGTCCCCATCTCATTAACATACACCGTTGGCAAAACACACTGAAAAGATATGCCGGTCTTAATTAGGTGTAATCCTATGGATCGTACAATTCTGGGGTTGGTTTGAGATAAAGAGGGGAATAATTTATGTCCACAGCCTATACATACACTGCGGACACCGGAAGTAGTAATCAGCCTGACGCTTCTTAAGGACGGACGTGGCGGCGCGCACCTCCCTCCTATCTCAGAAGAAGAATGTTGAGAGGAAACAACGTTAGAGAGGAGGCGTGTCGCGCTGCCACGTGACATCACACACAAGCCCGGTCTGCAGCCGGGATCTGTGTAACTGCATACAACGCTCACATCCCCTGTTTTGAATGTAAGTGCAATACTTTTCATAATAAACCGATATTTGGGGTATTATGCTATGGTCTTCTTTCTTTGCCCCACACATGTTCATTTGTGGAAGTCAAAGGCATTAAGGAACCGATAGCAGGAGCGGGACTGCATCGTCTGACAATTGATCCATACATGAAGTTTCCAGCAGTGGATATTGTCTGTGCATGTTATATCCCAGAAGTTGGTAAGAGGCCATTTATACCTTACCACGGGGGTGACCTATTCTTAGATATCTCCTTCTTGCCATCCTAGTAGTGGAAATTTCTGTCTACTTGTATAACATCTCTGGTAAGGAGGCAAGCCCTTTGGTGGCGGGATCTTCAGTCACTAAGCACAAGACACAGCACTTTGAGTTTTTATGGACTTCACAGTTTTTATTTGAGAGCACCATTTGGATTTGATTGTTTCAGGAATTTGGGACTTTTGTTGTCTTCACTCTGTGCACTCCACATACGTGGTTTTATTCATGCTTTTGTGGAAGATCACTTTTTGACACCTTGGTCCTTCTTTGAGAAAAGCACATTTTGTATATTTGTTTTGTACATTTGTCATGTATACATTGTGATTTTTCTTATTTAGCGCACCTATTTATTCATTTCTATTCACACTATAAACAGTTCAGGTAGCTTTGGAGTTATCAGCGCACCCATTTATCACAATATCTTTCAGGATTGGTGCGCTTTTATATATAAACCTAGGTTTTTCTGGAAGGTGAGGTCCTAGGATCCTATCCTGTTTCAGACCCCCCCCCCATCCCCATGCTTCTTAATGATCCTTTCAATTTGTTTATGTTGAGCATTGAAATCAAAAATCAATCTAAAATAGTTTCCTCCCAGAGCGGACCTCCTGTTGTTCATCAGGAGTGTATCTCTGTTCAGCTTCGACACATGCTCCAAATCCGAGGATACTTCATTCATTTCCCATTTTGTTTGGCCCGGAAACGATCCACTAAAATCCCAAATTGAGAGATAAAATCCTCCTAATTGGAACAATTCCTTTTAATTCTGATCAGCTGTCCCCTAGGAATATTGAACAACCAATTCCTATGATGACAGCTGTCCATAGGCAAATATGAATTTCTATCAGTAGGTTTAAAAAAAAGTGTGTATGCGACCTTCCCTGATAAAAATTTCCAAATCCAGGAAGTGCAATCTCCCTTTACTTGTAGTCCAGGATAATTCAATGCCCCTATTAAAATTCATTTTACTTTTAAAAGAATGAAAGAATTTATCATCCCCCTTCCAAATCATAAGTAGGTCATCAATGAATCTTTCATAAAAAATCAATTCCTTAGGTCGATTCAATAAAATCTCTTCCTCCTCCCATTGGGCCATAAAAAGATTAGCTATATTGGGGGCAAATCTTGCCCCCATAGCTACGCCCTTAATTTGAAGAAAAAAGTCACCAGCATACCAAAAATAATTATGGCCTAAACAAAATTTTAGGCTCTTCAAAATAAAACGAACATGTTCCATATCCAGATCTGTGTCTTCCAAAGACCAGGCTGCCGCTGCCAGAGCAGCTTTGTGTCCAATGATTGTATACAGAGAACTTACATCAGCAGTAGCTAAGATGCAGTCCTCTGTTATGTGGAGATCTTATAGGATCTGGATGACATGTTTCGTGTCCTTTAAAAAAGCTTCTGTATGGGTGACCAAGGGCTGAAGATAAAAATATATATATATTGGCCCAGTCTGGAGCTCAGAGAGTCTATGCCATTGATGATTGGCCTACCTGGAGAATTCTCAGTATCCTTATGCGTCTTTGGGAGGAAATAAATAATTGGGGTTCTACATGCTATAGGATTTAAGTACAATGCCTCTTTTTTGTTAAGGATCCCTGTGTTCAATCCTTTATTTATGTGTTCCTCCAATTCCTTTTTGTATTGGTTTAAAGGGTTCCGCGATAATCGAGAGTACGTGTCTGTGTGGGACAATTGTCTGACCATCTCATTATGGTAATACTCAGCACTCATCACCACAATTCCACCCCCTTTATCCGCCAGGCGTATTACCAGTTGTTTTGTTTGCCTCTAAACTGGATATGCCTTTTTTGATCCATTGTGGATCCTGAATTTTTTTTAACTTTCAGATGTTCTAGGTCATGAGAGACCAAATTTTTGAACACTTCAAGATACTTGTTATCTTTGTTAGGCAGATTAAAAACAGATTTGTTCTTGAGGGTGGAATGATGTGACCTCTCAAATACATTTGGATGGTTATCAGGTTTCCCCAAAAAATACTTTTTCTGATTGAATCTATTCCCAGTAGATACATTATATGATGTAGATGGGCAGGGGGAGCCATAATATGACTCATTCCTCCCATCATTATGCTGGTAAGGGGTACCACAGGGTTCATAGTGATACCAATTCTCTTAGTTTTGTTGGTATAAGCCCTGATTGTTCTTCCCCTGTCCTCTTCCCGTTCCTCTAAACTGGCCACCTCTCCCCGGTTTTCTCCCCCTCCAGTTACCCCTAGACGAGGGGTGAAAGGTGGGGGCTGGAGCAGGGTTGACGTAAGTAGCCACCCCCCTATTGGGAGCTGGGGGTTCTCTGCTCCATACCGGGGGAGCTATAATCTCCTTTTCTGGTGTACTATCCCTGGAAAAATGTACAGGCTCTTCCTGGAGAGTTTTCTGCCATTTAAATACTTCATTTTTTTATACAGGGAGTGCAGAATTATTAGGCAAATGAGTATTTTTGAGGATTCATTTTATTATTGAACAACCACCATGTTCTCAATGAACCCAAAAAACTCATTAATATCAAAGCTGACTATTTTTGGAAGTAGTTTTTAGTTTGTTTTTCGTTTTAGCTATTTTAGGGGGGATATCGGTGTGTGCAGGTGACTATTACTGTGCATAATTATTAGGCAACTTAACAAAAATCGAATATACAGTATACCCATTTCAATTTTTTTTTTTTACCAGTGAAACCAATATAACATCTCAACATTCACAAATATACATTTCTGACATTCAAAAACAAAACAAAAACAAATCAGTGACCAATATAGCCACCTTTCTTTGCAAGGACACTCAAAAGCCTGCCATCCATGGATTCTGTCAGTGTTTTGATCTGTTCACCATCAACATTGCGTGCAGCAGCAACCACAGCCTCCCAGACACTGTTCAGAGAGGTGTACTGTTTTCCCTCCTTGTAAATCCCACATTTGATGATGGATCACAGGTTCTCAATAAAGTTCAGATCAGATGAACAAGGAGGCCATGTCATTAGCTTTTCTTCTTTTATACCCTTTCTTGCCAGCCACGCTGTGGAGTACTTGGATGTGTGTGATGGAGCATTGTTCTGCATGAAAATCATGTTTTTCTTGAATGATGCAGACTTCTTCCTGTACCACTGCTTGAAGAAGGTGTCTTCCAGAAACTGGCAGTAGGACTGGGAGTTGAGCTTGACTCCATCCTCAACCCGAAAAGGCCCCACAAGCTCATCTTTGATGATACCAGCCCAAACCAGTACTCCACCTCCACCTCCACCTTGCTGGCGTCTGAGTCGGACTGGAGCTCTCTGCCCTTTACCAATCCAGCCACGGGCCCATCCATCTGGCCCATCAAGACTCACTCTCATTTCATCAGTCCATAAAACCTTTGAAAAATCAGTCTTGAGATATTTCTTGGCCCAGTCTTGACGTTTCAGCTTGTGTGTCTTGTTCAGTGGTGGTCGTCTTTCAGCCTCTCTTACCTTGGCCATGTCTCCGAGTATTGCACATTTTGGGCTTTTGGGCACTCCAGTGATGTTGCAATATGAATATGAATATGCTGAAATATGGCCAAACTGGTGGCAAGTGGCATCTTGGCAGCTGCACGCTTGACTTTTCTCAGTTCATGGGCTGTTATTTTGCGCCTTGGTTTTTCCACACGCTTCTTGCGACCCTGTTGACTATTTTGAATGAAATGCTTGATTGTGCGATGATCACGCTTCAGAAGCTTTGCAATTTTAAGAGTGCTGCATCCCTCTGCAAGATATCTCACTATTTTTGACTTTTCTGAGCCTGTCAAGTCCTTCTTTTGACCCATTTTGCCCAAGGAAAGGAAGTTGCCTAATAATTATGCACACCTGATATAGGGTGTTGATGTCATTAGACCACACCCCTTCTCATTACAGAGATGCACATCACCTAATATGCTTAATTGGTAGTAGGCTTTCGAGCCTATACAGCGTGGAGTAAGACAACATGCATAAAGAGGATGATGTGGTCAAAATACTCATTTGCCTAATAATTCTGCACTCCCTGTAGTCATTCATGTCCCTGATGATTTTTTTCCTTTTCTTTTCCTGGGTATCCCTGTCAGTTTTCTCCAATTTCTTTTTGAGATCATTCGCTAGTTGATTAAACTCAGGTGACTCCTTAAGTGGTTCCAACTTTTTCTTAAGGTCAGTAATAAGCTGTTCTGTCGACATCAGCTTCTTACGTTTGCATTTTAACAGAAAGTTCATGAGCTCATGGCCTTTCTGGTTGAAAAAAATGAACCATTCTTTGAGTCCTCATCCTCCAGACGATCATTGGGGGCAACATCCCACCTACGTCGTCGGGGGGGGGGGGGGGTGAGTTGGTGGTCTATATATTGCTCAAAAGACAATATTCCACCATGCCCTGGTTTTCTTATCCATCAAAAATCCGAGTCTCTTGAAACATTGTGACAGGTCCTCATATTTGCCTCTATCTTTGTCACCTGAAAATATATCATCTAATTTAATCTCCCTCGTTTCAAAATAATCAAAAATCTCCATTGGTGCTGCTAATAGATAGGTGAAAGAAATATACCAAATACAATCAAAAAAACTATCAGCGCAATCCAACAATGATTAGTGAAGAAACCAATAAATGATTAAATACAATAAAGTGCAAATATAAAATTAAGGTACCCGGCAGAATACACTTAATTGTGTCCACACCACACAATCAAAAAGTAAACAAAATAATAAGAGTGATGCGCCAGATACAAAAAATGCACAGTGATATTAAGAATGAAAATATGAATCAAAAACTATGTGCTTAACCACTTGCCTACAGTGCACTTTCACCCCCTTCCTGCCCAGACTGATTTTCAGCTTTCAGCGCTCTCACACTTTGAATGACAATTACTCATTCATGCAACACTGTACCCATAAAAATGTGTCCTTTTTTTCACACAAAGAGCTTTCTTTTGATGGTATTTTATCACTACTGGGGTTTTTATTTTTTGTGCTATAAATAAAAAAGACTGAAAATATTGTGAAAAAACGCAATTTTCTTTGTTTCTGTCATAAAATTTAGCAAATTAGTCATTTTTCTTCACAAACTTTGGCAAAAATTTATACCGCTACTTATCTTTGGTAAAAAATAACCCAAATAAGTATATATTATTTGGTCTCTGTGAAAGTTATAGAGTGCACAAGTTATGGTGCTAATCATTGAAAATTTATCACACTTGATCACACCTGATGTACTGAAGGCCTCTCTCATTTCTTGAGACACTAAAAAGTCAGGAAAGTACAAATAACCCCCAAATGACCCCTTTTTGGAAAGTAGACATTCCAAGGTATTTAATAAGGGGCATGGTGAGTTTTTTGAAGTTGTAATTTTTTTTTTTCCCACAACTCACAACAGCTATTAAAATCAGCGCAGCAAGAGCAGAGCACAGGCTTGTGGAACCACAGGTGCCAGCAGACCTACAGCAGCAAAAGGTGGTGAAATCCTATATTGCTGAAACTCCTGAGACCCAGTTACCTACATCTCTGGTCGGATCCCCTGGTTACTCGTATACATACAGGCTTGGATTACATGCAATTTGGGGTCGGTCTTTGGCCACTTGGTTTACCCTACAGGCTTGATACAACTTCTTATGTGGTAAGAGGCAACTCTCACATGTGTGATATTGCGGGCTCCTGAGTGGTACACTGGATTTGTTTAGTACACTTTGGCTAACCTATATCTATCCAGGGTAAGAGGCGAATTCAGCTGGTGGTGGTTCAGCACGATTACTTCTTTTCAACGTTTTCCTCACTGTGTTATTTTTATGTTTGGTAAGAGGCGACTCCAACCGATACACATTTAATCACTTAAGGCGTCAACCCTTAACCTTTCTGGTAAGGGTTATTTACCTCAAGTTCCCTAATTTTTGCATGACATAATTTATTTCATTTTTATTGTGGTGGAGGTCATTTCACATCACAATCTTCTTTTATCCACACCTGTGGTGATAGTCACAATTTGTTTGTTGGGTTTTACGCTATTGCGTTACTTTTTTGCTTTTCATGATCCTATGTCCACTGAGTTGATCGATCATAGAGGCTTGGATCTACTGTCAAGGTGACAAGTTTCCACGCAGCGAGACTGCCTTTCTCTTACCTTCATCTGGTAAGCACATACCCTCAAGGGAGCTTGATCCTGGAATTTATCAATAATATATTTTTGGACTTTTATGGACTTCACATCTCCATCTAATATATTTAGCGCGACTTATATATACAATATTTATTAGGGTGTGGTCACACTTGAAGTTGCTGCTGTCCCAATTTATTTGTTCCTTTAGCGCGGTTATTATTCCCTTATTTCACATAGGTGACAATGACTGACGGGGTGACAGGTGACAATGACTGACGGGGTGACAGGTGACGATGATTGACGGGGTGACAGATGACGATGATTGACAGGGTGACAAGTGACGATGATTGATAAGGTGACAAGTGACGATGATTGATAGGGTGACAGATGACGATGACTGATGGGGTGACAGGTGTCGATGATTGATGGGGTGACAGGTGACGGGCGATGGTGCACAGCGGTACTGATGGCAGTCTATGGTGACAGGTGCACTTTAGGCTATGTTGACATGTGAGCGTAGCGATCGCGGGCAGAATCACTGCGATTCTGCCCGCGATCTAGGAAACCATTGCAAATCGCAGGACGCCTGTAACATCGCGCAAACAACGCATGACGCCCCAAAGAAACTCTTGCACCTTTTTTGGGCGTCATGCGTTGTTTGCGCGATGTTACCACGATTCGGCAGGTGGAAATCGCGGCAACATCGCACAGCGTTTGGGGTGCTATTGCGTTGCCCGTGATTTGCAATGATTTCCGGATCGCGGGCAGAATCGCAGTGATTCTGCCCGCGATCGCTACGCTCACATGTGAACGTAGCCTTATGGGTGTCAATTTCTGGGCACTGATGAGGTGACTGTTGGGTGACAGGTGCAATTGGGGGGGGGGCTGAGGACTGTGTGGGCCTTTATTTTTGCGATTTTACTTTGTGACAGGTGTACAGAGCAGTAACTCACTGTTTCTGGCTCTGCTCTCCTCAAACTGGAAACTGTGTGAGGGGAGAAGAGCTAGTAATAGTGAGTTACTGCTGTGTTTACATTTTGTGATGGGCTGTGAATGGATTCACAGCCGATCACATAGTAAAAAGTCACTGTTAGTGACTGTTTACTACTGCCGGTGACTAGCTGTGTTCCTAGGGAACACAGAGCCACCGACAAGACCGCGCTGCGCGCTCCCTATCGTGCATGCGCGGTCTGATTCCGGGCTTTGCTATTGTGATCGGCTGTGTCATTGGAACACAGCCGATCACGTGGGAAACAGCCATGCCCATTGGCTGTTTCCCCCCTGCCGGTGACGGGCTGTGTCCCGGGGACACGCCGACACTGGCAGTGCAGGGTGGCACGCACACGATCGCGCGCCTGCCCTGCATGAATGGGATCACGTCATATAACGTCTGCTCAGAACAATGGCCGCACTGTCCCGCCGTCATTTGACGGCGGGCGGACGGCAAGTGGTTAAACAGTGACATGTGCTAAATGATCCATACAGAAGTGTCCAGAAAAGTGTCCATCAATTAATGCAGGTGTTCAAGGTGTCAGAGAAAATTCAAAAAGCCACCACAATGAGTGAATCCCTCCACCAGGTGAAATGGTCTCTCACCTCAACTCAGGACCCAAACAGGTCAGCAACAGCATGTAATCAACAATGCAGACAAAGATCAGACCGGGGGGGGGGGGGGGGATTTCTCCAGCCTCTCACCTCCGGATATAAATCAGGCATATGCAAAGGGACAAAATGAAAGAATAATCTAGTGCTCTCTGTAAGGAAAAAAAGGAAAAGGAAAAAATTCATCAGGGACATGAATGACTATAAAAAAAATGAAGTATTTACATAGTTACATAGTAGGTGAGGTTGAATAAAGACAATAGTCCATCCAGTTCAACCTGTGTAGGTGTGTGTGGCTGTAATCATCTCGCATACCCCTGAATGTTCTGATCCTTGAGATGTACGTCTAGAAGTCTTTTGAAAGCCACCATATTACCTGCAGAAACCACCTCTTGTGGTAGAGAATTCCACAATCTTGTAGCCCTAACAGTAAAGAACCCCCCACGTTGCCTGAGGTTAAAACGCTTCTCCTCTAATCGCATTGTATGCCCCCGAGTCCTCATGCAATCCCTGCGACTGAACAGCTTTTCTTCTAAGCCTAGATACCCATTGAGATATTTAAAAATTGCTATCATGTCCCCCCTCAGGCGTCTCTTCTCCAGGGAGAATAAATCAAGTGATTGCAGACGCTCCTCATAATCAAGGTCCTCCAATCCCCTAATTAGTTTAGTTGCCCTTCTCTGGACCCTCTCCAGCTCCAACACATCCCTTCTGAGGACTGGTGACCAGAACTGGACAGCATACTCCAGATGCGGTCGGACCAGAGTTTTATAAAGTGGAAGGATTATAGTCTTATCTCTGGAATACATCCCTTTCTTTATGCATGCTAATATTCTGCTGGCTTTGGCAGCTGCCGCTTGACATTGCATGCTGTTGCCTAGTCTATCATCCACCAATACTCCCAGATCCTTCTCCATTTTTGATTCTCCCAGGGGTTCCCCTCCTAACGTGTATTGTGCTTTTATGTTGCTAGTCCCCAAGTGCAAAACCTTACACTTCTCCACGTTAAACCTCATTTGCCAAGTCGTTGCCCACTCCGTTATTTTGACCAGGTCATTCTGTAAGATATCTGCTTCATGCTGTGCCGTTATTGCCCTGCCTAATTTTGTGTCATCTGCAAAAACTGATATTGAACTACAGATCCCGTCCTCAATGCTATTTATGAATAAATTGAACAAGGTTGGTCCTAGGACTGAGCCTTGGGGGACCCCGCTTACTACCTCAGACCAGTCTGAGTATGCGCTGTTTATTACCACCCTTTGGACACACCCTTTTAGCCAGTTCCGTATCCAAGAGCAAACCCTGCTGTCGATACCTGCAGACCTTATTTTATAAATTAAGCGCTTATGGGGGAACTGTATCAAACGCCTTAGCGAAATCCAAGTACACCACATCCACTGGTCTGCCCCTATCTAGCTCACAGCTCACCTCCTCGTAGAATGTTAAGAGATTGGTTTGACAAGAACGCCCATTTGTAAACCCGTGCTGGTTACTACTAATGATGCTGTTGTCCTTAGCAAACTCTACGATATAGTCCCTTATCATCCCCTCCAGAAGTTTACATACTACTGATGTCAGACTGACAGGCCTATAATTTCCCGGGATATGCCTCTGACCCTTTTTGAATATCGGAATCACGTTAGCTTTCCTCCACTCCCCTGGTACATCTCCTGTCCTAATACTGTCCGCAAAGATCAGAACAGTGGTCTGGATATAACCTTACTGAGTTCCTTGAGTACTCTCGGATGTACGCCATCCGGGCCTGGTGATTTGTTTGTGTTAAGTTTATCCAGCCTTTCCCTGATTTCACCCTCTGTTAGCCATAGTGGCAAGTCCTGTGTATTACTACTAACCATACAGTCATGGTTAGTGTACCCCTCCTTTTCCTGTGTAAATACTGACGAGAAAAAAGCATTCCGCACGGTTGCTTTTTCAGTGTCCTCTGTAACCATCCTCCCATCATCGTTAATTATGTGTGCAATATGCTCTGCCCTAGTTTTTTTGCTGTTGATATATTTAAAGAACTTCTTTGGGTTTTTTTTTTACTATCCTCCGCTATTTGTCTCTCAAAGTCTATTTTAGCCATCTTGATTTCGTGTTTACACTTCTTATTTGCCTCCTTGTATTGGTTGAAAGCCAATACTGTGCCCTCTGATTTATATTTCCTGAAGGCCAATTTTTTTCCCCTAATAAGTTTTTTAACGCTACGGTTTAGCCAGCCAGGTTTGGCCTCTTCTAAATTTATTTCCCGTAGGAATGCACTGCAAGATGCATTTGCTTAATATGTTCCTAAAGCATTCCCATTTCTCCTCTGTGGTCAGTGATCCCAAGGTTTGGTCACAGTTAACCCTTTCCATCAATGAGTACAGTTTTGGAAAGTTTGCCCTTCTGAAGTTAAGGGTTCTTATGTTCCCCACTTGCCTTGCTAAATTTTTTACGCTAAATGTGATCATCCTGTGATCGCTAGAGCCCAGGTAGTCCTGGACTTCTACCTTCGAGATTATGTCTGGATCATTAGTGATCAATAGATCCAGGATTGCGTTTTCTCTAGTAGGAGAATCCACTAGATGTGACATGTAATTATCCTGTAAGGTTTCCATGAATAGACGGGCCTTATGTGAGTGTGTAGTCCCCTCTCCCCAGTCAATGTCAGGATAATTGAAGTCCCCCAATAGGATGACTGATCCTAGCTTTGCCACTTTACCCAAACTGCTAAAACTTCCAGCTCAATCTCCTCCCCTTGTTTAGGTGGCCTATAGCACACCCCCACAATTACTTTTCCCCTTTCTCCTTCCCTGTGGAGTTCTACCCATACGGATTCTAACTCCATACTCATCCCTTCGTAATGTCTCTCCTCTCAATCACCCTTACATTATTCTTGACGTAGAGACATACCCCTTCCCCTCTTTTTCCTACCCTGTCCTTCCGGTACACTAAATACCCTTGGATATTTGCCAGCCAGTGATGTGAGGGGTCGAACCAAGTCTCTGTTATTCCCACAAGGTCTATGTCATCCTCATGTACTAACATTTCCAATTCATCCATTTTATTAGCTAGGCTCCTGGCATTAGCATATACCCCTCTTAGTGTTACGGAAGTTAAACGTGATTGGTGGTTATGTTTATTCCTGTTTGGTCTGCGGTTCCCACGCACAGACCTACCTACTTACGTTAACCCTGCTCCAGCCCTCACCTTTCAGCCCCCGTCTAGGGGTAACTGGAGGGGGAGAAAACTGGGGAGAGGTGGCCAGTTTAGAGGAAGGGGAAGAGGACAGGGGAAGAACAATCAGGGCTCATACCAACAAAACCAAGAGACTTGGTATCACTATGAACCCTGTGGTACCCCTTACCAGTATAATGATGGGAGGGAGGAGTCATATTATGGCTCTCCCCACCCATCTACATCATATAATATATCTACTGGGAATAGATTCACTCCACTATATCCACCTATTGAGGGAAACCCAGTTCCCCGTGGGGGTACAGGGGATCCACTGGAAATCAATCTGGGGGAAAAAGAAAAGACAAAGAGGAAAGAGAGCGGGTCGACGCCTCCAAAAAAAGCAAACACCAATAGGTACAGGTGTCTTCAACATTAGCGGTAAACTATTGGACAAGGAAGAAATTAAGGTTTTAGATAAAGGGCTTAAATATGCCCCCGTGAATAATCTAAATAAATTCAATACTTATGTCAATTTGCAGAAATATGTGAGGACTCTGAATCAGAAAAAGTGTTTTTTGGGGAAACCTGATAACCTTCCAAATGTATTTGAGAGGTCACATCATTCGACCCTCAATAACAAATCTGTTTTTAATCCGCCCAACAAAGATAACAAGTATCTTGAAGTGTTCAAAAATTTGGTCTCATGACCTAGAACATCTGAAAGTTAAAAAGATTCAGGATCCACAATGGATCAAAAAAAGGCATATCCAGTTTAGAGGCAAACAAAACAACTGGTAATACGCCTGGCGGATAAAGGGGGTGGAATTGTGGTGATGAGTGCTGAGTATTACCATAATGAGATGGTCAGACTATTGTCCCACACAGACACGTACTCTCGATTATCGCGGAACCCTTTAAACCAATACAAAAAGGAATTAGAGGAACACATAAATAAAGGATTGAACACAGGGATCCTTAACAAAAAAGAGGCATTGTATTTAAATCCTATAGCATGTAGAAGCCCAATTATTCATTTACTCCCAAAGATACGGTACATAAGGATACTGAGAATCCTCCAGCTAGGCCAATCAATGGCATAGACTCTCTGAGCTCCAGACTGGGCCAATATATAGATTTTTATCTTCAGCCCTTGGTCACCCATACAGAAGCTTTTTTAAAGGACACGAAACATGTCATCCAGATCCTACAAGATCTCCAACTAACAGAGGACTGCATCTTAGCTACTGCTGATGTAAGTTCTCTGTATACAATCATTGGACACAAAGCTGCTCTGGCAGTGGCAGCCTGGTCTTTGGAAGACACAGATCTGGATATGGTACATGTTCGTATTATTTTTTTTAAATTTTATTTAGGCCATAATTATTTTTGGTATGCTGGTGACTTTTTTCTTCAAATTAAGGGCGTAGCTATGGGGGCAAGATTTGCCCCCAGTATAGCTAATCTTTTTATGGCCCAATGGGAGGAGGAAGAGATTTTATTGAATTGACCTAAGGAATTGATTTTTTATAAAAGATTCATTGATGACCTACTTATGATTTGGAAGGGGGATGATGAATCCTTCCATTCTTTTAAAAGTAAAATTAATTTTAATCATAAGGGCATTGAATTATCCTGGACTACAAGTAAAGAGAGATTGCACTTCCTGGATTTGGAAATTTTTATCAGGGAAGGTCACATACACAAAAAAATTTTTTAAACCTGATAGAAATTCATATTTGCCTATGGACAGATGTCATCATATGAATTGGTTGTTCCAATATTCCTAGGGGACAGCTGATCAGAATTAAAATTGTTCTAATCAGGAGGATTTTATCTCTCAATCTGGGATTTTAGTGGATCGTTTCCAGGCCAAAGGATACAATATGAATAAAGTATCCTCGGATTAGGAGCATGTGTCAAAGCTGAACAGAGATACACTTCTGATGAACAGGAGGTCCGCTCTGGGAGGAAACGATTTTAGATTGATTTCAATGCTCAACATAAACAAATTGAAAGGATTATCAAGAAGTATTGGGGGGGGGGGGGGGGGGTACTGAAACAGGATAGGATCCTAGAACCTCACCTTCCAGAAAAACCTATATATATATATATATATATATATATATATATATATATATATATATATATATATATATATATAAGCACCAATCCTGAAAGATAGACTGGCACCAGGGGTTATTTACCCCCCCAGTCCCAAAGAAAAACACTGTTCCAATTTTTATCGGTATTCCATGCATGCGGTAAATGTGGAGCCTGTCGTCATGCTAAAAATAATGTGAAGAAAAAGAAAAAAAAATTATATCCAATAGCACTGGTAAAGCGTACCAAATCAAGGATTTGATTACTTGCTCTACGATAGGAGTGGTTTATATGCTGGAATGTGGGTGCGGGCTCCAGTACGTGGGCCGCACCTCCAGACCCCTAAATGTGAGAATATCCGAGCATATCAAACATATTAAAAAAGGTGAAGTCTCACAATGTCTCTAGGCATTTTAGGGAGCTCTGAGGACGTCACCAGAAGTGATGAAACGCGTAAGATTTGGACCGCACAGCGTCATTGCGTCACGGCAGGTGGAGCGCAAGCCGGAAGTAGGTTGTTCCCAACGCTACTCCGCGAGGAGAACCGAGCAGCCCGCACCGCTAGTCCACCAGGGACGCTGACATTTATATTTTAAAACCCTAAATACCTTTTGGAACAAATAAAGACTCATTTTAAACGGTATCACACCATTTGGAGTCCCTTTTTCTTTTCTCCATATACGGCTGGAAGTGAGCACTTCAGAGGCAGAGGAGGCATCCCAGGATCCCGGAGCGATATTCGGAGGGGCAACATCCACCAAAGCCCAGAGGGCTTCACAAGCCTGAATGGTCCTGGTGCCATACGGCATACAGAACCCACCCGTTTTGGTAAGTGATTCAATTCACTATATATATATATATATATATATATATATATATATATATATATATATATATATATATAGATAGATATATATATAGATAGAAGAGGATTTTTGCCTGTTTGAAGATACACTTACCATTAACCACTTCCATACCGAGTCATAGTAATAGGACGTTGGCATAGTGGTTGTACGGATCCGGGCGGCCGTCATATGATGTCTGCCCGCTCTACCTGCTACTGGGCGCCCCCTGGGGCGCGCAGCGCAGTGATCAGGGATGAGGCTCGTCCCTCGGACATGGCTGTTTACCATGTGATCGGCTGTGTCAATCACAGCCGATCACATGAGCGGCTCCAGCACGAGCCGCTCGTTCTCTCTGCAATGCGCGCCCCCGGGGGCGAGCAGAGATCGGGGACGAGGCTCGTCCCTCGGACAGAGTCGATCCCCGATCTAGGTAAAGAGCCAATGAAATTGGCTCTTTACCACGTGACCGGCTGTGTCCAATCACAGCCGGTCACAAATGTCAACAGAGAACACGGTAACTAGCTGTCACCGTGTTCTCCTCCTCACACACTGATCCTGTGTGAGGAAGAGTGTGGCAACAGCTAGTTACCGATTACAGTGCACGCTAAACACACTGATTGCCCCCCCCCCCAATAAAGAGCACCTGTCACTAGCCCATCAAAGTACCCGAGTACCTGTCACCAGGTACTCCGACGACGGGTACGCGGGTACTCCGACGACGGGTACGCGGGAACTCTGATGACAGGTACTCGGGTACTCTGAGTACCTGTCAACAGAGTACCCGTCATCAGAGTACCTGTCACCTACCCATCAGAGTACCCGAGTACCTGTCACCTGCTCATCAGTACCCATCACTACTCATCAGTACCTATCACGTATCAGTACTGATCATCAATACCCATCAGTACAGTAGCACCTATCAGTACTACTCATCAGTACCTATCACCTGCCCATCAGAGTACCCGAGTACCTGCCACCTGCCTATCGGAGTACCCGAGTACCTGCCACCTGCTCATCAGTACCAGAGTACCTGCCCAACAAAGTACCCGAGTACCTGTCACCCTTCATACAGCCACCATGTCCAAGTCCAAAAAGGTTTATATACGTCCTCCGTTTAAACCTAAATACCGGTGTTATGGCAGCAGATAGCTGCCATAACCCTGGTATTTTTTTAAACGGTGGACAGTTGGCTTTCCGATAAGGGTGGTCCCAGCGGCGGATTCGCCGTGGGATCACCCTTCCGGGATGGCGGAAGAGGTGCCCCCCCCTCCCGCCACGTCAGGTCCTTTTCCCCGCTTACCGGACCCGCCGGCAGCGGGGAAAACTATCCGGTCCCGGATCCTCACAGACAGGATGTCGAGTGAGGGCAAGCTTGCCCTCACTTGACTCTATGGTCTTGGAGGACCAGAGCTACAGAAAATGTTGTTGCCTAGCAACCGGTTTAAAGGTCCTTTTTTTTTTTTTCATTTTATATAATAATTTTTTTTTTTCTATCTTTTAGTGTACTTGTGAGATCTGAGGACTTTTTGACCCCAGATCTCACAAAAAAGAGGTCCTGTCGTGCCTTTTTCTATTACAAGTAATGTTTACATTTCTTGTAATAGAAATAAATATGATACATTTTTTTTTTTTGTTAAACGGTGTAAAAATAAAAAAAATAAAAAGTAAAAAAAAAAAAATTAAAGCGCCCTGTCCCAGTTAGCTCGCGCGCAGAAGCGACGCATACGGAAACCCCGCCCACATATGTAAACGGTGTTGAAACCACACATGTGAGGTATCGCCGCGATCGTTAGAGCAAGGGGAATAATTTGAGCCTTAGACCTCCTCTGTAACTCAAAGATGGCAACCTGTAGAAATTTTTAAATTGTCGCCTATGGGGATTTTTAAGTACCAAAGTTTGTCGCCATTCCGTGAGCGTGCGCAATTTTGAAACATGACATGTTGGGTATCTATTTACTCGGCGTAACATTAGCTTTCACATTATGGAAAAAAATTGGGCTAACTTTACTGGTTTCTTATTTTTTAATTAAAAAAAGTGAATTTTTTCCAAAAAAATTGCGTTTGGACCGCTGCGCAAATACGGTGTGATAAAAAATATTGCAATAATCTCCATTTTAATCTCTAGAGTCTCTGCTAAAAAAAAAATAGTTTTCTAGTAAAACAACTGATTTTAGCTTGTAAACACCAAATGTCAAAAATAGGCCTAGGCAAGTGGCTAGGATGCATGATGATGCTCCTTGGATGTTGGGCCTCTCTATATGGCTAGGCTGTGAAAAAGTCTCACATGTGGTATTGCCATACTCAGGAGGAGTGGCAGAATGTATTTTGGGGTGTCATTTTTGCTGTGTACATGTTATGTGTTAGGAATATCCTATAAATTGACAAATTTGTGTAAAAAAAAAAAAGTTTTTATTTTTTTCCCACATTTTCCAAAAACTTGTGGAAAAAAATGACATGTTCAAAGGACCCATAATGCCTCATAGAATATACGTTGGGAGTGTTTGCTTTCCAAAATGGGGTCATTTTGTGGACTTTTCCATTGTATTGGTGATCTAGGGCCTTGAAAAGTGTGATAGGTAGTAAGAAAGTTTTATGTGTATTTATGCTCCTAAAATGCCTTATGGTGCTACTTGGACGTGGAGTCTCTTTTTGTGGCCAGGCTGTGTAAAAGTCTCACACATGTGGTATCACCATACTCAGAAGGAGTAGCAGAATTAATTTTGGGGTGTCATTTTTGCTGTGTACATGCTATGTGTTAGAAATAGCTTATAAATTGACAAAGTTTTGGGAAAAAAAAAAGAAAAAAACTTTTTTCTTCATTTTCCCAAGAATTGTGGGAAAAAATTATAACTTCAAAAAACTCACCATGCCTCTTACTAAATACCTTGGACTGTCTACTTTACAAAAAGGGGTCATTTGGGGGGTATTTGTACTGTCCTGACATTTCAGGGCCTCAAGAATGGAGATAGGCCATCAGTACATCTGGTGTGATCAATTTTCAGTAATTGGTACCATAGCTTCTAGACTCAACTTTCACACAGACTAATATACACTAATTTGGGTTAATTTTACCAGAGATATGTAGCAGTATAAATTTTGGCCCAAATGTATGAAGAAAAATTAATTTTTTTGAAAAATTGTATAATAGAAACTAAAAAAGTGTTTTTTTTTTTTCAAAAGGTTTGCTCTTTTTTTGCTTATATCACGAAGAAAAAAAAACCCCAGTTTTGATCAAATACCACCAAAAGAAAGCTCTATTTGTGTGAAAAAAAATAATAAAAATTTTGTTTGGTTACAGTGTAGCATGACTGTGCAATTGTCATTCAAAGTGTGAGAGTGCTGAAAGCTGAAAATTGGTCTGGGAAGGAAGGGGGTCTAACTGCTCTGTATGGAAGTGGTTAAGGACATTTATCCCTTCCATATCGTGGAGTACAGGAGTCACTTTAATTTGTGGATTTATTAGAAGCACATTAGTCACTTTATATTGAATGAACATTTTTTTATGATTTACATCTATTATAAGTTTGTTTGGATTATTGTAACACGGAAGATTTTTTCACATCCCGGATTTTACTTAATATAATTTTATTCCCATGATCTTATATTTATATATTTTTTCGTCACATTGTTTATATAATCACTAGAATATATGAATTTGAATCTACATATTTAAATGTATTTATGTCACATAAATTATATTTTAAATATATTTACAATTTATTTATTCACACCACTTTTTGCACATCTTGCACTGATTTACAGTTTGAGACAATTCTTAGGGTCATGTGATGCTTACACATATACATCTAGGCATCAGAGTTTAAGCAAGCGCTAGATTTGATCCCTTTATGAGATCATTTACACTCATTTTAGGGAAGTACATGATAGGAAACCTAACTCCCTTCAATTTTGGGGTATTGAGCAAGTTCATAAGCATTGGAGAGGTGGTAATTATATCCGCCAATTAAGAGAGAGTCATTCTGGGTCTATGAGGCCAAAGTATTGGCACCCAGAGGACTCAATATAGACTTTGATTTGAACTGCTTTATCAGTGACAGGTGGTAATTTATTAATGATTTTTTCCTCCATATACTTTTTCCTCAACCTATACCTATGTTCTCCATATCGCCTTGTATTGTTAGCTGATTTTTGGGGTATTTATCCATATGATTATATTGATTTTAGAATTTTATATATTTAATTGGTGGCTGTATCTATTTGATATAAATTTTATCTTGTTTTTAGCGGTATATATTTATGAATTTTAAATGTTTCCTTATATCGTGATGTTTTTATTTGTATGATTATGTATTTTAGTATGCATTGCAGGCACAGGGAGAATGGCAGCTCAGGTGCGCAGTCTCCAGGGTATTTACCTTTTTACTATTGAGATTATTGATTTGTATATATGCCTGAACATGTATTTGGCCCCGCCGTGAAGTGACACTGCAGATTCGGCTGCAGGGGTTTGCGGTTCCGGTGTCCCACGGCTTTGGTAATTTTAGGGGCGGGCTTGATGCACAATAGCCTATTAGGTCCGGTTCTCCAGAGGGCCTGGCCTTCTTAATGCAGGGTATGACACGCAGACCCCACCCCTACTGAGGAAGTCAATGCTGTTGAAGCTCTGACGTCACGCGTATAGAGGGCTGAGCCTGCGTACCTGACTCTGTGCAGCTTCCTGGTGCCGTTGTGTCTCTGCCTTACGAGCTAGCACTGCTGAGTGCTCTCTATATGCGAGTACAGCCACTATACGACAATAAAATTGTGAGCATCCTTACAGAGAGCACTAGATTCTTCTTTCATTTTGTCCCTTTGCATATGCCTGATTTATATCCGGGAGGTGAGAGGCTGGAGAGATCCCCCTGGTCTGATCTGTGTTCTGCATTGTTGATTACATGCTGTTGCTGACCCGTTTGGGTCCCGAGTTGAGGTGAGAGACCATTTCACCTGGTGGAGGGATTCACTCATTGTGGTGGCTTTTTTAATTTTCTCTGACACCTTGAACACCTGCATTAATTGACGGACACTTTTATGGACAATTCTTTATGGATCATTTAACACATGTCACTGTTTAAGCACATAAATTGTTTTTGATTCATATTTTCATTCTTAATATCACTGTGCATTTTTTGTATCTGGCGCATCACTCTTTTTGGATTTTTTATATTTGCACTTTATTGTATTTAATCATTTATTGGTTTCTTCACTAATCATTGTTGGATTGCGCTGATAGTTTTTTGATTGTGTTTAATAAAATGGGGGATAATCTTTTGGGACCCCCCCGTTAAGACTTACCGGTAACAGTATTTCCAGGACAGCTACTTGCAGAGATGATTGGCTCTGTCCTCTACAGGAAAAACACAAATTCGACATCTTGTAAAAAAGGCCCTCCCTTTCCTCTGACCCTCAGTTGTAATTTAAAAGGCCCTCCCTTTCTGACCCTCAGTTGTTATGAAGATCAAGTAAACCTCCACCAATGTGTGCCAGGCAGAGGAAAAATATAATCACTCAAGTCCCCACCACCAGAGTAAATAAGGAGACCAGTGTATATAGGAATAGGGTGGGAATCTAGACGCTGTCCTGGAAGATTCATGGAAATACTGTTACTGGTAAGTCCTTTCCCCCCTTCATCTTCCAGGACAGCTACTTGGAGAGGATAAGCAAGATTCTATACCTTAGCGAGGGATTACAGCCTGTAAAAACTTTCCTTCCTAAAGGAGAGGTCCTGCCTGGAGAGCATCTAGCCTCTAATGCTTGATAAACTCAGCAGGACCAGACAGCAGCTTTGGATATTTCTTCCCACAATGCTCCTGCTCTTTCTGCCCATGATGTGGCCAAACATCTAGTAGAATGAGCCAAAAAAAACGAAGGAGGCTTATCTGAACCTGAGAAGAGGTAATAAGCTTTTACAATGAATATGGGAATTTAGCACATCATTTAATCTTGACTATTTATGCAGTCATAGGATACTGAATACCCACATTGGCTACATTATTATCCTCTCAAACATCAACATTTGTAACAAGTCAATCCCCCTTCAATATGGGGGAAACACTGATTTCATTCAATGTGTCTGAGATTCATTATACCTTCTGTATTCCTGACTGCGAGAGCCTGCTAACCGATATCAAATCGGACTGCTCCATACACTTTAAGACCTGTATACCCGCCCTACCGTGGAAAATTTATGCCAATCGAGGGCGTGGCCAGCGCGGGACCTAGATGGACGACTGATCCTCCGCTCTGGCTCCAGGCTTGCTGAATCCAGCGACATCCGCACAGCTACACCCGGCGTCCAGCTCCAGATCGCTCTCCTAAGCTGCCCTGGACCTGCAGACATGACGGGGAAAAGAAAAAACGTCAGAGGTCCGCAAAACTTACTGCTTTTTTCCCGCCGCCATCCCGGAGTGGTCGACAAGATGGCGCCGGCGGCTCGGGCCTTGCTGCTCCGGAGCAGCGGCGGGCGCACTACTCGGATCTGCCTCTGGGGGACCATCCGACCTCAGGTACTGTGTCCCCACGAACCCCCGAACCATCCAGCCCTTCCTGTAGCAGACCCGCCAAATCCAAGCTTATGCTGGACGCACAAGACCAGGCCTCGACCACAGGCCGCACAGGAGCCTCTCTGCTGCCAATATCCCTGGGACCACCTCCCATTGCAGCCTTCCCTACGCTAGGCAAGCCGATCCTGGACACTGCCCTTAAGGATATGATGTTCACCCTCCACACATCCCTGCAATCAGACATAATGACACTTGCCAATAGATTCACAACAGAAATACACTCTCTGGGTGATAGAATGCACAATATGGAAACATCCATGACCGACATGGTCGACACAGTTAATGACCTAGTTGAAGTGCACGAGGAAAACTTCACGGAACGTCAGTGGCTTAAAGCTAAAATCGCAGACCTGGAGGACCGCTCCAGGAGAAATAATTTAAAAATCTGGGGCATCCCTGAGTCAGTCCTGCCAGCAGAGCTACACAAATTCACCCTGGACTTATTCGCTACACTAATCCCTGGAGCAACCCCTCTAGACCTAACCTTTGATCGCATCCACAGAGTTCCAAAGCCGCCTTTTTTATCCCAGCAAATCCCTCGTGATACCCTGCTGAGGGTACACTTCTATCACATTAAAGAAAATGTCCTACAAAAGTCTAGACAGCTGGGCCAATTCCCAGATCCGTATTCTAACATCCAGATATTTGCAGACCTCTCCAAGCATACTTTGGATATGAGGAGACAGCTGTCCACAATAACCAAAGCCCTCCGAAATCATAACCTTCCCTACAAGTGGAAACACCCCTCCAAGATATTGGTGGTACGGGATGGCACCTCTCATGCCATTACCAACTTGCAGAGGGGCCTGGCCCTGCTGCAATCATGGGGAATCATCCCCAAGTACAACCTCCGGCGGGAGCCAAGAAGTCTCCAAGCAGAGTACCACAGCAGTGGCATGTAGTGCCCAATCGCGATCCAAGAGAAGCCTAATATGGCACCGCAACACTCATCTTTGACTTGCTGCCTTTCTATGTTTTTTCTAATTTTTTTCTCTTTTCTTTTCCCTTTTGTGCACACTGGATGCCAGTCCGCAACAGCGGGCATGCCTGGAGCCGACAGGCCTGATTGGCAAATTGACTGTTTGCCCCCACCAGGAGACGGCTATATACGCCACAGTTCTCCACTGTGTTTGGTCTACATATGTTGTCCTCATTGCTGGACTGTTAAGTTCTTTGTTCTTTTTTTCTCTTTCATCATCCCTACGCTACATGTTACGTGCCAGCTCACCAAGAATTCTATCTACGCATGAGACAGTGGAAATCTTCAGGACCCCTACAACTTCCCGGACACCGACTGTATCAGGATCATCTGGACTTCTATCTACATCATGGTTTTCACCTTGAGGCCTTCATAACTGAGTAGCTACACCACATGCAGACCCTTAACCTTCAGTGATGGTTAAAATCCTGTCGATGAACGTTAATGGCTTAAATCACCCGGCCAAACGGGCTTCACTATGGCGGACTGCGACACGACACCAGGCGCAGATTGTCTGCGTCCAGGAGACTCATTTTCTGGATTCCCATGCACCTACCTGTACGCAAAAGGACTTTCCTTTTATCTTCACGGCTTCATGCCCCAAAAAGAGGAAGGGGGTTATGATTGCGATCCACAAGTCACTGGACTTTTCCCACATAACTACCATTGCTGACCCCGGAGGTCTCATTCTGGTCTGTACCATCGATAGCCTCACCATGACTATAGCCACCGTGTACACCCCTAATATCCGTCAATTGCGGTTCCTAAATCACACTATTAAATCAATCAGGAATGCCCAAAAGGGCCCTTTGATATTGTGTGGGGATTTCAATCTACCACCAGACAGACTTTTGGACACTTCAGCAGAATCTACTAGACTATGGATGTCCCTGCAGGGGTTAATACATAAAAATGAACTCTGATGTGTGGTGGTGCCATCATCCCTCTGATAAGGAGTTTTCTCACCACTCTGCGGTTCATAACTCTTATGCACGTATAGATGTGATTTTGACTGATAGAGCATTCCTACAGAGGTCCGTGGACTCCAAGATAGCCCCTATCACTTGGTCAGATCATGCCCCCGTCATGACCACCTTTAATATCTCCCCCATCTCCCTGGCGCCCAAACCTTGGCGTGCAAGGGCTGATGTCCTTAAGTCCCCAGAAAATGCGGACAGCCTTAGACGCTCTGTATCGGAGTTCTTCCAAACAAATGTGGGGTCGGTATCGGGATCCGCGGTCCTCTGGAATGCTCATAAGGCATTTGGTAGGGGTATATTAATGCAACTGCAACATAGAATGAACAAACAACGGTCATGAGATATTGACAGGCTCACACGGGAGATAGTCTCACTAGAATCCAAGAACCAGGCTACACCCACGGTAGATCTTAAGCAGCAGCTTGTAGCACTCAGACAGGAACTCAGGAGCCACCTACTAGGCTCTTATGAACGCAATCTCCAGAAATCTAAAGCAAAATATTATGCCACTAGCAACAAGGCAGGCAAACTCCTTGCCTCCAAAATAAAAGGCCAGCGTATTAAAAGTAGGATCACTTCCATCAAACATCCCTCCACAGGTGCTATGCTCCAGGACCCCAGCGACATTGCAAACGCGTTTAGTACATACTACGACACACTTTATAATCTCCAAGCAAACCAATCCTCCTCACCCACACCAGAGCTCATAACTGCCTTTCTAGTTTCAATTACACTTCCCACCTTGACCTAAACGCAATTGGCCCACCTTAATGAGCCCTTTACGGTAGAGGAAATACTCTCTGCAATTGTGACATTGCCATCCGGGAAGTCACCCGGCCCGGATGGTATGATTAACGAATATTACAAGCAACTTAAAGACATACTAGCCCCCCACCTATGCTCGGTCTTTAATGAGGCTGCTTCATCCTCATCATTCCCTTCAGAAATGCTTAAAGCGACTATTATCACCCTCCCTAAACCGGGGAAAGAACCTAATGCCCCACAAAATTTCCGCCCGATATCGCTATTAAATACGGACGTTAAAATCTATGCCGAAACAGTGGCAACTAAACTAATGCATTACTTGCCACAGCTGATCCATAAAGATCAAGTGGGATTCACTAAGGGTAGACAGTCAGCTGACGCGACGCGTCGGCTCATCAACGTCATTCACTCCACCCGCACCTCTCGAACGCCTTCTCTGCTCCTTTCTTTGGATGCGGAGAAGGCGTTTGACAGGGTGCACTGGAGGTACCTGTGGCACTTCGGCATTGTAGGCAGGATGCACTCTGCGATAATGGCGCTCTACGCCAGCCTTTCAGCCCAAGTACTGGCGGATAACACACTTTCCACCCCATTTTTAATCACAAACGGGACGAGACAGGGGTGCCCCCTGTCTCCTCTCATCTTTAACCTGGCTATAGAACCTCTAGTCCAGAAAATTCCTGCGGACCCCAAAATTACAGGCCCCCACGAGCATCGCATAAATCTCTTTGCAGACGATGTCATCCTCATGATATCAAACCCTTCCACTTCCTTGCCGCGAATCAAACAAATTCTTACAGACTTCGGAGATATCTTTCTGTATAAAGAGAACGAGAATAAATCGTATATCTTAGACCTCTGGGTGGATGGCACTACCAGAAACCTTATTGAGCGTTAGTTCCCATATAAATGGTCAGACTCGGGTGTGACTTACCTGGGGATTAGGCTCACCAACCCCACTGAGATGCAAGCAAAAACAAGGAAGAAAGCCGCTCAGGTGCAAGTTCAGCACTCGGTGCAGGTCAGATCCGCCATCCAAGCATGTAGACATCCAAAAGAGAGAGACCGCACTCAAAAGATGTTAAATAAAAATCCTTAGGACTCCTTTATTCTCCATAAATCCAACAGACAGCAGACAGACAGTGCAATACACGGACAGACGTGTCGGGTTGACGCGTTTCACGATAAAAATCGCTTACTCATAACCACACACCTTGAGACTGTGGATGCCAGCAACCTTTTGTAGATAAACCAAGTAAAAGGTAGATAGGAATGTAATTGCTTACACCCTGAGTTAATTGATACAAGAAGGCACACAGCTGTTCATTTAGCAATCCACAATCTCAAGCTGAAGACATTTGATTACAAAACATGTCTCCCTCCTTGCAGGGGGAGGGAGAAGGGTACATACAAACAATATAAAAACACATGTTTTAATAGAAAAAATACATATAAATACATGTATATATATATATATATATAGCGGGCTGAAAGAGTCAAAGAAATATAACAAGCAACACATGACATGTATACTTATAGGGCTTGTCCTCTGGTAGTCAATAATAGCTACATAAAAATTGTCTTTATCCAAAAGTAATTATTAGAAAAGAATTTCTCCAAGTAATCCATCGGCAGCGGTGTAGGGTCGGTACAATAAAATATAAATGAAGAGACACAGGTATCCATATGAATAAAGATCTCCTGTCCATAAATGTTGCCTGTAAAAAACTGAAAAATAGGAAAACACATTGCCGAAGCAGTGAAAAAAGAAGAATTGTATTATACGTAAGTATAAATAAGTGAGCGTATCAATGAATGGAGAAAAAAAAAAGTAAAATAAGTATAAAGGTATGAGCATGAAAACTCCTAATGATACACATGTGTACATAAAATGTGAACAATATATGGTCATGTGATCAAAAATAGCGTGAAGGTGTGGTGACATTATAAAAAACATTGTGTTAAAAAAATATGAAAATGTGGACAAAAATATGTCAACCAAAAATGCGAGCCTGGTTTCACTTGTGGAATATTAATTAAAAAATAATAATAATGATAATAAATGAAACCTGGCATATGGAATAAAAAAAAAGATAAAATGAAAGTATGACGATGTACAAAAATTTTTTTTTTTTTTTTTTTTATATGAAAAAGTACGTGTAGGTGAATAATATGAAAAAGGAAGAGTGAGTGATATAAAAATTAAAACAAATAATAATTGGATGAAAATATAATATAGAAGATATTATGTAGGAAAAAATGATACCAGAGGACAGACACCTACGAAAACAGCCCGTATATAAATTGTATAATATCTACATTGACACCGATCTCTAATATATGAAGTAATATAAAGTAATATAATGTGGTTAGATTAGTATCCACATGAATAATGCAAAGAGAAGGCCCGATCATGGGGACCAAAAAACATATAAAGAAATGTTATAAAGATGTTATTAGAGCGTCCCATGGTCGCACTGTGCTCATAGCATACAGGAGCTGATGCACATATCAAAAAACCACGGATGAATAATCAAAAATGAAAATGAATATAAATATGAACAAGATTAAACATGATATGGGTGCATCCATAGTAAAGTCCTGTAGAGCAGAAAAATATATAAATAAATAGAATATAAGATCGGTGTCAAGGAAGTGGGAAACAACCCCAACCATGGAATATTAAAACCTGAAAATTCAATGGTGTGACACTCAGACACTCAATGAAAAACGACAACAATATGCAGCCAAGGTATAAGAATATGCATATATATGGCCCATTGGAAACTAGTTGCCTAGGAGACACGACGACCACAACAATATCAACTGGAACATAGCAAATGGTCAAATGTGTATCAATATAAGATGAAGCTATGACCAGAGGAGAGTAAAAAGCAAAAAACAAAAGATAAAAAAAAAAAGGGAAAGTTCAAAACTCAATGAACTTACGGGGACACTCCAAGACGGAGATACACATGTAGAACAGCAAATTTGGAAGCAAACAAGACGGTCTATTGGAGGATCAAAACCACCCAAAGACCGTGTTGTATTGCAAATAATGCGAGCATATAATCCGAATTTTGAGGTGGAGTTCATAGATATAATTACATGTGCAAATAGAGACAATCAACCATATATATGCATATTAACTGGAATTAGGTAGTATTACACAAGTAGGGAAAAGAAGGGGAAACTCACTCATAGAAATGAGTGACGTCCCATTCGAAGTTAAGTCCCTGCGGTATACGAGTATACATGTTTTGTAATCAAATGTCTTCAGCTTGAGATTGTGGATTGCTAAATGAACAGCTGTGTGCCTTCTTGTATCAATTAACTCAGGGTGTAAGCAATTACATTCCTATCTACCTTTTACTTGGTTTATCTACAAAAGGTTGCTGGCATCCAGTCTCAAGGTGTGTGGTTATGAGTAAGCGATTTTTATCGTGAAACGCGTCAACCCGACACGTCTGTCCGTGTATTGCTCTGTCTGTCTGCTGTCTGTTGGATTTATGGAGAATAAAGGAGTCCTAAGGATTTTTATTTAACATCTTTTGAGTGCGGTCTCTCTCTTTTGGATGTCTACATGCTTGGATGGCGGATCTGACCTGCACCGAGTGCTGAACTTGCACCTGAGCGGCTTTCTTCCTTGTTTTTGCTTGCATCTCCGTGATATACAGCCAGCCCGGTGAGTTCCTTTGAATATCTCCTAAGTATATATTCTCCGGTTATACTAAGACTGTATATGCAAGACAGACAGGCTGCACTTTTAACAGACATGGAACAACCCCCTCCTAGTCGGACACTCAGACAGCTAAATAATAACCCCCTCAGACATGATGCACAAGCCACTTTAAAAAATACAAAGGATGACACTTCTTGTTCGGTCAAGACTACCTTTCACAAACTGGAAAAATTGATGGTGAAAGAAGTGAAGGCATATTGGGAGAAAACCACCCTAAATGAATATATTGACGTTGCACGAATCCCTAGAGGCCTCCGCATCAAAAAAAATTTCCAACATTCGAATTATATAATGAAGATCTAAAACAAGAATGGACTGACACTCTTTCAAAATGTTCGTTTGATTTGATGAAACTTATTGTCAGTTCAAAGTCCCTTGAATTGGATAAATTACATGAGGATATCTCTAAACTACAAGCGGACTTGTTACCATTCAAGGATACGACTTCATTTGTTGAGTTTGACCAACATCTAAATGATAAAATAGATAGATTGGAGACCGACACCATAAAAGGCAAACAGGAGAAGCTACTCAGGGATGAAATAGATTATGAGACAAAGAATGTTTACACATGGAAGAAAACCAACACTTGGCATCGCCATTACCCCAAAAAAAGAGTTAGCTTCTCCGATCCGGAGACTGGTGTTACTGACACCTCCATACCTCTTACATCCGATACATCTATGGAGTATCCACAGTCATCACGATCAGGAAACAACACCAATCCCCAATCGGCTCCAAAAAACGAGATTCCCAAGAGAAACAGGAGATTTACCCGAAAAAGAGGCAAAAGGCAACCAGACGGGGAGGAAGGAGACACCACAGGTCATACAGATGGCCAATACCGCCTCAGACCTCATCGGAAATAGATACACACTCAACTACATCTGTTAACAATGTTATTAACCTATCAAAGAGACCGCTTACTACAGAAGATATCAGCCTCCTATCTAAGGGTTTAAATTTCTGCCCTCACGCTCACTTTGACCCCTTTGAAACTGTACTTAATATAAATAGGTTTGTTCGCAACCTGACGTTGAAGAGACACTTTTTTGCCCAGGATGAAATTTCCTCCACCAGTAAAAGCCAGACACAGGCCCATGACGATATCCCCTTTACTGATTATAATCAGATGCCTGCCAATCACCCCAATACTCCAAATGAGTGTACATCTACATTTCGGGAAATATGTGCCATAATTGAATTGGAGGATTTGGCGGCTGAAAACAACGAATTTATACATGGTGTAGATACAGAAGAAACCAAGAAAATTGTTACATCTACCTCCTCCAATTTCTATCCAATACAATCTAGATCTCCCGTCATGGATTTATTCCAGAAATTGGTAGAAAAAGATCTTTTTGCACTGGCGGCAACCACTCCACCCGCCATTTCTAAATCTGTAGACAATCTTACCATAAAGGAAAGGGAATCCTTGAAATCCCTTAAAGGGGATAAGTCTATTGTCATCAGAAATGCTGATAAAGGGGGAGCAGTGGTCGTATTGGATAGTGAGATGTATAAACAAGAAGCTCTTAGACAGCTTGGAGATACGTCTACATATCTCCTCTTAAAAGGTGATCCCACCAATAGCTTCAAAAAAGAGCTTACAGCCTTGATAGAGGAAGGTGTCTTTTTAGGTATTTTTTCCACTAAGGATATCGATAAACTTGTTCCAGAGTTTCCTATTACGCCCATTTTCCACCATCTCCCAAAGGTCCACAAGGGTTTAGATCCGGTCCTGGGACGACCCATTGTCTCAGGTATCGGGTCCCTTTGTGAGAAACTTGGGGAATGGTTGGACGGGCAACTACAATATCTAGTTCAAAATCTTCCAGGTTTCTTGAAAGACACCAAACATTTATTGAATGTCATGGATGATTTTGTATGGAAGGAACATTATGTGTGGATCACATGCGATGTAACGAGCCTGTACTCGTCTATACCTCATAGTCTGGCACTACAGGCTATTAAAATTACTTTATCGCAGAGTACCAATCTCACCACTGATGTTCAAGCTTATATCCTTGAAGTGCTAAATTTTCTTCTGACACATAATTACTTTTCATTCGATGGGGATTTCTACCTCCAAAGATGTGGGGCAGCGATGGGAGCTAAGTTCTCCCCCTCTCTCGCCAACCTTTATATGGGCTGGTGGGAGAGACCCCACATCTTTGGAGGTGGAAATCCCTTCAGAGATCAGATCGCTCTGTTTCTTAGATACATTGACGATCTGGTCTTTGTCTGCCATCGGGACGTCAGTATAGAGGCATTCCTGGAATACCTTAACAATAACTCTCTGAACCTTAAATTTACGGGACATAGTAGTCCAGATAGAATTGAGTTCCTGGATGTTGCCCTGAGCCACTCTAATGACAAAGTCATTACTAATTTGTATAGAAAACCACTTTCAGGGAACAGTCTTTTACATGCTAAATCCAGTCATCCTATACACACAGTCAAAGGAATACCTGTGGGACAGTTCCTACGATTACGCAGGATATGCAGTAACATCTCAGATTTCAAATTGGAGGCTGTTTCCCTACAAACTAGGTTTCTTGCCCGGGGATACCCGAGATGGATGATTGATAGAGCTTACATCATAGCCCTTAACAGTGACCGCAGTGACCTCTTGGACAATAATAGATCCTCTAATTCCAGAGACTATCGGGTTAAAACCCGTGATCTCATGTCCCACAAACATGCCAACTATAAAGCAAACAAAAAATCCAATACATGTACCAAATTTACCAGACCAGTTCCTTCCATCACACTATCCCTTCCCTATAGTTTGGAGTTTCAGAAAGTCAAAGCTATTATTTACAAACATTTACGAGCACTGATGATATCTGTGCCAATTTTCTAAACGAAGGGGTTAATATAGTGGCAAAAAGGGCAACAACTCTAGGTAACTCGTTATCCCCTAGCCTATATCAATCCAACAAAAAAAATAATAACCAGTCCTTAACTTGGCTACACTGCAGGGGTAATTACAAATGCGGCATGACCGACTGTGTCACCTGTCCCCACATTATTCAAAAGAGTGTTTTCACCTCTTCTGCTAATAAAAAAATCTTCCATATGGATAAGTTTTTTAACTGTAATACACAGTATGTTGTATATCTTATAACCTGTAAAGCCTGTTTAATACAATATGTGGGTAGGACTACCCGCAGATTGAAAGATAGGTTCAGAGAGCATCTAAGTGACATTCGACTATTAAAGTCCACGAATGTGGCACGTCACTTTAATAATCATCATGGAGGGGATGCCACCTTGGTACAGGTCCAAGTTATAGAGCGCATCACTAAACCCATCAGGGGCGGAGATATATTTCACCTGTTGTGTAAGAAAGAAGTCTCTTGGATTTTTAGACTACAAACTCGTATACCGCAGGGACTTAACTTCGAATGGGACGTCACTCATTTCTATGAGTGAGTTTCCCATTCTTTTCCCTACTTGTGTAATACTACCTAATTCCAGTTAATATGCATATATATGGTTGATTGTCTCTATTTGCACATGTAATTATAGCTATCTATGAACTCCACCTCAAAATTCGGATTATATGCTCGCATTATTTGCAATACAACACGGTCTTTGGGTGGTTTTGATCCTCCAATAGACCGTCTTGTTTGCTTCCAAATTTGCTGTTCTACATGTGTATCTCCGTCTTGGAGTGTCCCCGTAAGTTCATTGAGTTTTGAACTTTCCCTTTTTTTTTTATCTTTTGTTTTTTGCTTTTTACTCTCCTCTGGTCATAGCTTCATCTTATATTGATACACATTTGACCATTTGCTATGTTCCAGTTGATATTGTTGTGGTCGTCGTGTCTCCTAGGCAACTAGTTTCCAATGGGCCATATATATGCATATTCTTATACCTTGGCTGCATATTGTTGTCGTTTTTCATTGAGTGTCTGAGTGTCACACCATTGAATTTTCAGGTTTTAATATTCCATGGTTGGGGTTGTTTCCCACTTCCTTGACACCGATCTTATATTCTATTTATTTATATATTTTTCTGCTCTACAGGACTTTACTATGGATGCACCCATATCATGTTTAATCTTGTTCATATTTATATTCATTTTCATTTTTGATTATTCATCCGTGGTTTTTTGATATGTGCATCAGCTCCTGTATGCTATGAGCACAGTGCGACCATGGGACGCTCTAATAACATCTTTATAACATTTCTTTATATGTTTTTTGGTCCCCATGATCGCGCCTTCTCTTTGCATTATTCATGTGGATACTAATCTAACCACATTATATTACTTTATATTACTTCATATATTAGAGATCGGTGTCAATGTAGATATTATACAATTTATATACGGGCTGTTTTCGTAGGTGTCTGTCCTCTGGTATCATTTTTTCCTACATAATATCTTCTATATTATATTTTCATCCAATTATTTGTTTTAATTTTTATATCACTCACTCTTCCTTTTTCATATTATTCACCTACACGTACTTTTTCATATAAAAAAAAAAAAAAAAAAAATTTTTGTACATCGTCATACTTTCATTTTATCTTTTTTTTTATTCCATATGCCAGGTTTCATTTATTATCATTATTATTATTTTTTAATTAATATTCCACAAGTGAAACCAGGCTCGCATTTTTGGTTGACATATTTTTGTCCACATTTTCATATTTTTTTAACACATCATGTTTTTTATAATGTCACCACACCTTCACGCTATTTTTGATCACATGACCATATATTGTTCACATTTTATGTACACATGTGTATCATTGGGAGTTTTCATGCTCATACCTTTATACTTACTTTTTTTTTTTCTCCATTCATTGATACGCTCACTTATTTATACTTACGTATAATACAATTCTTCTTTTTTCACTGCTTCGGCAATGTGTTTTCCTATTTTTCAGTTTTTTACAGGCAACATTTATGGACAGGAGATCTTTATTCATATGGATACCTGTGTCTCTTCATTTATATTTTATTGTACCGACCCTACACCGCTGCCGATGGATTACTTGGAGAAATTCTTTTCTAATAATTACTTTTGGATAAAGACAATTTTTATGTAGCTATTATTGACTACCAGAGGACAAGCCCTATAAGTATACATGTCATGTGTTGCTTGTTATATTTCTTTGACTCTTTCAGCCCGCTATATATATATATATATATATACACACATGTATTTATATGTATTTTTTCTATTAAAACATGTGTTTTTATATTGTTTGTATGTACCCTTCTCCCTCCCCCTGCAAGGAGGGAGACATGTTTTGTAATCAAATGTCTTCAGCTTGAGATTGTGGATTGCTAAATGAACAGCTGTGTGCCTTCTTGTATCAATTAACTCAGGGTGTAAGCAATTACATTCCTATCTACCTTTTACTTGATTTATCTACAAAAGGTTGCTGGCATCCACAGTCTCAAGGTGTGTGGTTATGAGTAAGCGATTTTTATCGTGAAACGCGTCAACCCGACACGTCTGTCCGTGTATTGCACTGTCTGTCTGCTGTCTGTTGGATTTATGGAGAATAAAGGAGTCCTAAGGATTTTTATTTAACATCTTTTGAGTGCGGTCTCTCTCTTTTGGATGTCACCAACCCCACTACCAACTTATTTCAGGCCAATTACGCTCCCTTTAAATCCCAACTGTCTGAGGAACTCCAGGCCCTCTCCAAGTTTGAATTTACTTGGTCAGGGAGACTGGCAGCCTTTAAAATGTGCACCCTGCCCAAGCTACTATACTTGTTCAGATCCCTACCTATCCCCATTCCCATGTCTTACCTAAACTCACTTCAAAGCATGGTCTCCAGATACCTCTGGCAGGGCAAGCGTGCCAGATGTGCGAGGAGTATTTTAATGAAATCTACTGCTGTGGGTGGTGCAGCCATGCCAAACCTGATAGATTGCTACTGGGCCTCTCTACTATCACAATTGAGAACTTGGTTCCAATCGACCCCCGACAACATTTGGGGCACCATGGAACAGGCCGCGACCTCGCGTTTCAACCTTCTTTCCTGGCTCTGTAGTAGACAAAGAGGTGCGTGTCTTCCCACACACCTATCACCTACTGTTAAAGCATCAGTGTTGGCATGGCTCCACTTGACGCACAACAAATGGAAGGATGCCCCGCTTACTGACATTGTCCTCCCGCTCACAAGTGTTCACCAGATAGCCCCTGAAATTGACCTGCCTGCTTGGCAACGATCTCCCCCTATCTACCTGCACAATCTATATGGAGGTGGCACCTTGAAGCCCTTTAGGCAGCTCGCGGAGGAACTGCACATAGATCACAAGGAATGGTTCAGATATAAACAAATTTTTTCCTGCATCTCTCACAACCCACAACTAAGAGCTAAAATTCCCGTGCGGGCCTGGCACCATCTCACAGCGCCTCACCAAACCACGAAAGGCATCTCGCTTTTTTACCCCCTGCTGGGTGAAAAGGACGCATTTACTAAAACAAGGCCTATCACAAAATGGGAGCTGGATTTGGGGGGGAACCTTCTCCCCGATCCAGTGGCAAAAAGCACTGACCTCAAGCTACAAGGCCACGTTAAGTGCATCTCTAAGAGAACTCCACCTCAAAATATCCCTCAGATGCTACCTCACGCCTTGTGTGATAGCGAAATTTGCCCCCTCGGCCACTTCCACCTGCTGGAGAGGCTGCGGGGCACAGGGAACCCTCAAACATATTTTGTGGGAGTGCCCTCCCATTCTTGCTTTATGGGAGGAAGTATTTGCGCTGATATCTAAACTTATTCAGATGCCGATACCCCCATCCCCTGCCCTAGCTCTACTGCACTTGTCTATTGATCGAATCCCTCTAGCACTACGGAAACTGGTAATTAACATACTATTGGCTACCAAAATTAACTTCACTAGACGTTGGAAAGATATCCACACGCCTTCCCTAGTTGAGGTGATACACACCACAAAACTGCATAAAACGTTTGAACTTCTAATGGCTCCTTCACATGAACGGTACCAAAAAGAGCTAACGTGGTGGAGTCCGTGGACACAATGGTACTCTATAGCTCCAGCTCCATGATTGTATAATCTGCAGATGACATTAGGTTATGCCACTAGATGGCACCAGAGTTAAATATATCATGATGGTAGATATCATCCTTGCTGATATAGTTAAAGGGAATGTCTCTTCCTTGTTTTTTGAATACATAGTTATGTACCATGCCTACATGCTTGCCCTGCTTCCCCTTCCTGTTACCCTGTTTGTTTGACAAAACGCAATAAAAACCATTGGAAGAAAATTTATGCCAAATCAGTCATCACTTTTCTTGGAAAATTATATTCTTTTTTACTATTATCTATATCCCTTATACGCCATATGGTGTCTTCATTTGTTTTTTGCATGTGCAATACTATAAAGGGATCTATGCCAATACCTTATGCATCAGCAACGGCTAGTCAGCTAAACGCTACACTCGTGTCTCCCAGGATAGCTTGAGACCGTTGAACTTCATAAGATTTTGTTATACAACAATATACTCTTGTTCGGTCTGAACTTACCAATATACACCTCCTAGGTTCCTTTCTTGCAATCTGAGCTTTCCGGGGACATTCACATTATTCCTCCAGGGAAGTGGTATAAAGCAATAAATATTAAATAAAATATTGATAAAAACACTCCAAATAGATAATAAATTGTGATGGTGCTCAAATTATATTAAAATTTCCTCTACAAATTGTGGGTGTATCTCTCAGAAATTAAATATATGATAATCAGTAAATCTTTATAAATCTCTGCTTATAAAAAATATACGTATAAAGTGCAACGGTGCTTTTAAAATTGATGAAATTTTTTTTTAAATTGTATCACTATTGTTTTCAAATATTTAAAACAATCTCATATAGGTGACAGTAAAGTGTTCAGTGCTCAATCTATACACAGGTGATTGAACCTATAATACAATCTCAACATCCAGTGCTTTCAGTCCTTGTAAAGTGCTTAAAGTGTCCCAAATACAAACATAAATAATGTTCTTATTCCGGGTGATGAATCTCCACCTAACACCGTGTGGAACTATGGGGTGCTTCTTCGCTCTTATTTCCCCTAAGGACGTGCTAGCTGCTCACCTCAAGTTCTCAAAATAAGGTGCTCACATAGTGCAAGATTGCCATGATATACAAGTTTAAGTAAAATCAAAATACACTCACAAAGGTGGTTTTCCAAGCCTTCAGCTGGATACAGATAATGGCGGACCTTACTTCCGCATTGAAGACATCACTTCCGGTGCTCTGCCCTACGCGTTACGTCACGTCCGCCCTTGTGACTTCTTCAGGGTATTTCATAATGAGCTAGTATGCAGCAAGTGTAAACTAGGCCTTAAAGAGGAAGTAAAGTCCGCTGTATTTTTTCTTTCAAGGTCCCCCAGTTGGGTTATGTCATAATGTATTAGTATGCACAGCATACTTATGGGATCCCCTGAATCCCCCCGATCCATACAGTTGAGGCTGACCTCCATCCCCTGATCGTAGAATAAGGAAGGAGAGGAGAGGACTGATCTATCCATATAACAAAGAGGCGCATTACTATAAAACTTGGTGAGCAGCTAGCACGCCCTTAGGGGAAATAACGAAGAAGCATCCCATAGTTCCACACGGTGTTAGGTGGAGGTTCATCACCCGGAATAAGGACATTATTTATGTTTGTATTTGGGACACTTTAAGCACTTTACAAGGACTGAAAGCACTGGATGTTGAGATTGTATTATAAGTTCACTTACCTGTGTATAGATTGAGCACTGAACACTTTACTGTCACCTATGAGAATATTTTAAATATTTGAAAACAATAGTAATATTTAAAAAAATATATATTTTCATCAATTTTTTTTCATTAATTTTAAAAGCACCGTTGCACTTTATATGAATATTTTTTATAAGCAGAGATTTATAAAGATCTACTGATCATATATTTAATTTCTGAGAGATACACCCACAATTTGTAGAAGAAATTTTAATATAATTTGAGCACCATCACAATAATTTATCATCTATTTGGAGTGTTTTTATCAATATTTATTGCTTTATACCACTTCCCTGAAGCGCAATACCCCTCCCCCTCCACTATATATTTTACACTGTACGGTTTACAGAACTGGTACACGCAGCACTAAGGGGCTTTCACGCACATATTCTCCAGACAGCGCAAGACTCACACCAACATACATTCACATTATTCCGCCAGGGGAATACATGCAATCCCCATTGAGGAAAGGGATAATCATTTATTTAAGCATTTGCTTTTGATATGTACCCGTGACAGCGGAATATATGTGTCCATATGCAGGCTGCAGCCATTCATTGTTCATGTTTTTTTGTCTCGTTTCTTTGTCATTCTTTTTCACTTGTTTTTGTTTGTAACATTGTACATGCCAATACATTTATACATTATGTTCTACACTTTATAAAGACAATATTTTGCCATCATTTAATTTGTTCTCATTGCTTACTAGGATCCTGCCAATAACCTTTTTTTCTCTCCATCTTTGGAGAGTTATATTCTTTTTGCTAACCCTGGTAGGAGGGGCCTGGCCTGAAGATCTGTAAGCCTCGCAAATAGCTTCTCTGCTCCATCTGGAGATTGAGCCCCTAGAGGCCTTGGACCCTCTTTTGGGGCAAATAAACCAACAGTTGAGATGATTTCCTAAAACTATTATAAACCTGTAAATAATGCAGACGTCTTCTTGCATTGAAAAAAGCTAAACCGCTCTTCCTCTGACTTTTTGGGGGAGGAGCAAAAACTAGGAAGGACTACCTCCTGAGATCTGTGGAAACCGGAAGCGACCTTGGGTAAGAACAAAGGGTCAGGTCTAATCACCACACTTATCCAAAACGCTTAGAAAAATGGGTCTTTACAGGAAAAAGGATTTCAAATCTGAAATCCTCTGCCCTGAAGTGATGGCTAAGAGAAAGGTAGTCTTAAGAAACCAATCTTAAAAAAAAGCTTCATCCAACGGTTCAAAAGGGAACTCTTGTGAGAGCATTCAAAAAATAAAGATAGGTCCCAAGGGGGAATCTATTTAATCTGGGAGTACGTCTAGCTCCTGCTAAGAGAAATCGAATCGAAGGCTCTTCGGCTAGCCTGTTATCCAAGAAAACAGTACACTTAGCGTTCAAGTTGTTAGACTTTCAGTACGAAATAGAAATCCATTTTTCCTATTACAGGTCAAGAATTGTGAACTTTGAGGCCTCAAATGACCTTGTTACAGATTGAGTCAAAATCCCTTCAGTCTGAAGTACACATTGCGTCCATTGTTGAAATTGTTTTATTTACATGAACTTTGAGATAAGAAGCTATGTCATCTGCCCCCAAAAGGAAATTGTGTGCGATAAACTTTGAATATAATGCTCGGGAAAGGCAGGCAACTAAATTGCTTGTCCCAGGTGGAACGGCCTTTGGGGGGGGGGAGGTTTACATACAACAGACCTCAAAGGATAAAAAGCCATTCTTCCCCTGGTCATGAAAAGAGAGAAACCAGAGGGATCATAAAACATTATGTTCTGGCCATGAGACGTTTTATCACACAATGGCCAAAACTCAAATTCAGGATAACACCCGTGTTCACCCATCCACTAGTAGATAAACTATTGTTTCAACTATGAGAAGACAAACAAACGGAAAACAGCCTGGACAAAGACTAGAGTCTGTAATTCATTTACCTACACACACACACGGGGGTAAAGATTGTGTCATACAGACAATTGTCCATTGAAAACAAAATGGTATCAAAGAAACATTGTCACTTTAGACTGATGAGAACTGCATCCTCAAATGAATTTCATATAATATCATAAGCTTATACAACATCCTTGTCCCATCATATACAAAAGGGTGTTGTGAAACTTATGATGTTATGACAATCTTCTATTGAGAAGTATATTATATCTATTATATAGTAGTGTCAAATGGTCCGAATTTCTCCCATATTTTATAAACCAGTCCCAAATCATGACTGTATTGTTGTTAACATAATAATCCCTTAATGGATAATATTCTGATTGGAAATAACCCATGTGTAGAAAAGTTTACATATACAAGTAGTTGTGTAGCAAAATATATATATATATATATATATATATATATATATATATATATATATATATATATATATATATATATATATATATGAGAAGATGGCAATATGGAAAACATTACCAAAGTGCGCTAACAAATAATGAACCAAGTGTTCAAAAAGTACATAGATAGTAACCAGATTTAAAAATCATATGCATTCAGTCCAAAACAAAAGTGCAAAAAACTGTGAAAAAGTCTTTCTTTTCAAATAGGAGTGAAGGTAAGGGAGTGTTGGGAGGTGGGTGGGGCCTCGTCCCAAAAAATGATCCAAAGTGATTCTCAGTGGCCTGATATACACATGTGGACACCCAGTGTTAGGAGTGGACTCTTACCACAATGTGGAGAGATGTGAGCATGTACTTGGTTGTATCTAGAAGTCCCCAACTGATCAAGCTGGCAGGGATGGCTCTCGGAATGGACCGGAACAATCAGCTGCTTCCGAGGTGGGGGGGGGGATCTGTAGGCTTCCAAGCAGGGGGAGATGCCAAGACAGAGCAACCCAGAGAAAAGAAGAGGACTATAGTGCATTACCTTCGACTTTAATGATAAAACGAATGAGGGTACACTTACACATTCCGGACAAACAAACAGCAAATACAGGGCGGTCGCGGGTGTCTGCAGTACAAACCGGGACCTATGACAGCACGGCTGGCTCCCCCCGACGCGTTTCCACTAACAAGTCGGCTTCTGGGATTGGAGCTACAGCCGCGCTGTCCACATCTCTCATTTAAGTGTTGGCAAGTGGAGACTTCCGGTGCGGACTCGGCGGGGACTCGGAAGTGCAATGACGCACTTCCGGTTGCGGAGTTGGCCAATCATAGCATATTCCTCCGAAGACCCGGACGTGCAATGACGCACTTCCGGTTCCGGAGTCGACCTATCATGATCGTAATACTTCAAAGACCCGGAAGTGTTACGATATCTTTCCGGATTCTTGTTGGGCCAATTACAGCGGATGTCAACAAAGCAATTGATAGGTGGTACTAAAGTGTCCAGAAAAGGAAACGTACTTTACCTAACAATGCATGGACTAGTGGTGCAATGTAAGAAGGCAAGCAGTGTGGCCATGTTTACCTTTCTTAACAGCTAAGAGGAGAATCATTTGATAAAAAGCAAAAAATATGGTTAAAAAATTGCTAATCTTCACGGTTTTTAGTCCAAATTGTGGCCATTTATAATTTATCCTCCAAAATTGCTTACTCTCACCAATAGATAATTCTTTCACCGTGAAGATTAGCAATTTTTTAACCATATTTTTTGCTTTTTATCAAATGATTCTCCTCTTAGCTGTTAAGAAAGGTAAACATGGCCACACTGCTTGCCTTCTTACATTGCACCACTAGTCCATGCATTGTTAGGTAAAGTACGTTTCCTTTTCTGGACACTTTAGTACCACCTATCAATTGCTTTGTTGACATCCGCTGTAATTGGCCCAACAAGAATCCGGAAAGATATCGTAACACTTCCGGGTCTTTGAAGTATTACGATCATGATAGGTCGACTCCGGAACCGGAAGTGCGTCATTGCACGTCCGGGTCTTCGGAGGAATATGCTATGATTGGCCAACTCCGCAACCGGAAGTGCGTCATTGCACTTCCGAGTCCCCGCCGAGTCCGCACCGGAAGTCTCCACTTGCCAACACTTAAATGAGAGATGTGGACAGCGCGGCTGTAGCTCCAATCCCAGAAGCCGACTTGTTAGTGGAAACGCGTCGGGGGGAGCCAGCCGTGCTGTCATAGGTCCCGGTTTGTACTGCAGACACCCGCGACCGCCCTGTATTTGCTGTTTGTTTGTCCGGAATGTGTAAGTGTACCCTCATTCGTTTTATCATTAAAGTCGAAGGTAATGCACTATAGTCCTCTTCTTTTCTCTGGGTTGCTCTGTCTTGGCATCTCCCCCTGCTTGGAAGCCTACAGATCCCCCCCCCCACCTCGGAAGCAGCTGATTGTTCCGGTCCATTCCGAGAGCCATCCCTGCCAGCTTGATCAGTTGGGGACTTCTAGATACAACCAAGTACATGCTCACATCTCTCCACATTGTGGTAAGAGTCCACTCCTAACACTGGGTGTCCACATGTGTATATCAGGCCACTGAGAATCACTTTGGATCATTTTTTGGGACGAGGCCCCACCCACCTCCCAACACTCCCTTACCTTCACTCCTATTTGAAAAGAAAGACTTTTTCACAGTTTTTTGCACTTTTGTTTTGGACTGAATGCATATGATCTTTAAATCTGGTTACTATCTATGTACTTTTTGAACACTTGGTTCATTATTTGTTAGCGCACTTTGGTAATGTTTTCCATATTGCCATCTTCTCACGTTTAATTCAAATTTCAGTGCTGCTTTCACTTCACTTTCTCATCACTTCAGGACTGCGCACCTATTTTCTTTCAAAATTTATTCACACTTTCACAGGTAGCTGCGTCCTCTTTTAGGGAATGGACATCTTTGAATATCACAGTTCCCGCAAACTAGCAGTGGATGATGTGTTTACTAGAACCAAACCAGAATCCACTGATCTCAGGGGAATATTCATGCGACTCAAAAATGCAATGGTGGCAGAGTTACATGCCGCATGGGATATAGTCTTCCTAGAGAGATATATAGCAGAAAAAATGGTTCCCCGTAGCCTCAGGTGGAACTTGAACCCTGACCAAGGGGATACAGAACTTCTGGAATGGAGTCAGTTTTTTAATGGTGCAGGCATCAGCCTGCTAAACTTCCTTGTTGACAAAAAGAGGAGGAAGACCATTAGACTCAATAAGGAGATGTTAGAAATCAAAGAGAAACTGACTCCATTTAAAGAAGAAGAGGCCTACAAAATGTATACACAAGAGCTAAGAGAGATCCTCACCATGGAGGAAGAGGAACAGAAAATAAAAAAACGGAAAAAATATTTCCGAGATTTGGAAGACTATAACTCTACCCGTGTGTTCAAGTGGCAATTGAACACTGGGGAGGGTTCTAGTGCAACCACCAGTACTTTAGTCAATACTGAAGTTGGAAATTCAAATTCAATAGAAATGCAGGAAAACTTACAGCCTGACAACCGGAAACTCCCCCCTGCGGGAAATCCGGTACCTTCTACATCTGGAGCTTTCCACTCCAAATTTAAACCTTTGAAGGAGAAATCCCTCTCCCAATCTACCAAAGGGAAAGGAAAAAGTGGAAAAGGGGTTACCCATTCTCAAACCAAAAATTTGAGATGGGAAGAGGAAGATCATAGATCTGCTTATAAACACCGTACCTCACCCTCTCCTAAAAAATCTAGAAGATTGTCTTTGGATTATGAGGGAAACTATCTTGGTCCTTCTTATCAAGACCCAAGAAAGTTAGTGTCCAATAACAGATATGAATCTTTACAAGAGGACACAGACGAGAGTGAGGATGATGATTATGAACCTCAACATAATCATTCTACCAACACCCCCATTAGCCAAAAACCGAGGGGTTTTTTAGGGAAGGGCCACAACAAAGGCAAAAGAAAAAAACAAGGGGGTGCAGGGGAGGTGACTCCAGGAAAAAGGAAAAGATGAAAGGGCAGGGCATCTTCAACCTAAGTGGAGTCACCCTGACAGATTCAGAACAACGAACCCTAGACAAAGGCCTGAAATACGCACCAAAGAAAGGCATCAACAAATTTGACACATTCATAGATGTGCACAAATATGTCAGAAAATTAAATGTGAAGAGACATTTTTTGTCAAATGCTAAGGAAAGAAACTATACCAGCTACCAAGTTTCTCCTTACAGTCACACTAATTTAAAAAATGCCTCACTCTTTAATCCCCAAGGTGTCAAAAGTAGTAACATCACGGTATTCAAAGATTTGGTTTTGAAGGACCTTGATGAAGCTAAATTCTCTCACCATATTCAGAAAGATTTGATGGAAGGAGTGAAATCACTTTGTGAGCGTAAAGATTTAATCATACGCCCAGCTGACAAAGGAGGTGGGGTTGTGCTGCTGAAAAAAGATGATTATGTGGAGGAGATGGACCGTTTATTATCTGATGGTGAGACTTACCGGATCCTCCCAAATGATCCTACTTACCTATACAAGAGGAAGCTTGAACGCTTAATTTTGAGAGGTTATGAAGAGGGCATTCTTAATGAAAAAGAAAAAGAACATTTAGTTCCTTTAGCCCCCAGAATCCCACTTATTTATTATCTACCCAAGGTCCACAAAAGCTTAATAAAGCCCCCAGGTAGACCAATAATAAGTGGGATAGATTCAGTCACCTCACGTATAGGTAAATATGTGGATCATTTCCTCCAGCCTCTTGTGCAGCAAACCCCCGCATTTTTAAAAGACACCTCCCAGTGCATCCAGGAACTCACCAACCTGGAGACAGATGGTGAGGTATTGATGGTTACAGCGGATGTTTCATCCCTGTACACCATCATACCTCACCAAACGGGATATGAAGCTGTCAGCACCTTCCTTGACAACCATTTTGACCTTCCATTCAAACAAAAAGTGTTCATTCTGGAGCTTTTACAGTTCGGAATGGAGCACAATTATTTCTATTACGGTGGGAATTTCTATTTGCAACAGACTGGAGTGGCGATGGGAGCAAAATTTGCTCCCAGCCTTGCAAATTTGTTTATGGCACTATGGGAGGACCGTAACATCTATGATAACCGTGAACCTAATATCTTCCTATGGAGGAGATATATAGATGATGTCCTACTGCTGTGGAAGGGTGACACCCCTTCCCTCAAACTCTTTATGGAACGACTGAACTGCAACGATTGGGGCATTCGCCTCACCTACCAGTTCAGTGAGGTTTCCATCAACTTCCTAGACCTTACCATCTATAGGATAGGATGTAAGTTTGGCACTAGGACATTTTTTAAACCCACGGATAAGAACGGGTTCATCCCCCTTGATAGCTGCCACCACCCAAATTGGCTATCTTCGGTCCCCACCAGTCAGTTTAGGAGGATCCGCCGTAATTGTACGGACTCTCACGACTTCAAGGTTCAGAGCGACATATTGAAGGATAGATTCCTGGAAAAAGGTTTCAAAAAAGAAGCTTTGGAACAAAGCATCCTCCAAGTTAAAGATGTACCACAAAGAGAACTAGTGGTCCCTAAACCTAAACAAACTGGCGCCTTTTCTAAATTCGAATATGCCTTTGTTACCTCCTTCTCCACTGGATACAGATGGGTTAACAAGACTTTCCGGAAGTATTGGCATATACTTAAGGGAGATAGAATCCTAGGACCAAACCTTCCCGAAAGACCCCCCATCATATATAAGAGAACCAGGAATTTGAAAGACCTGATTGCTCCTACTCCAGTTGAGAAGCCTGCCATCCCTAGAATGTTTTCTAATATGAAAGGCTTTTTTCCCTGTAAAAAATGCCGGGTATGTAAAGAGTTAAAAACACAGAGAACTAAAACCTTCAACTCTACAGTAACCAAGAAAAAGTACGATATCCAAAACTTTGTTACATGCCAAAGTAGGGGAGCTATATATCTCCTTACTTGTGGATGTGGGTTGCAGTATGTTGGAAGAACGATTAGAACCCCTAGTATAAGAATTGGGGAGCATCTTACCAACATACAAATTGGATTCCCTGGACACAGCCTTTCAGCCCGACAGATGTCATAATCAAAACTATGCACAACTGAAAGCTGTCGTGATTGAAGGCTACTCCCCCCATTGGAGAGGGAGTGATATGAAAAGGACTATCTCCAGGCGCGAAACGTTTTGGATTCATGAATTAAAGTGTTACCAGCCCTGGGGCATGAATGTAGAGTGGGACATTAATGCCCATATAAACAATGACTAGTCCTTCCTACAATTGATACACACTTTCTTTCATAGTCTGTTCTCTTTCAGCCAATCTTTTTCTCCTTCATTATTATTCTCCTTCTTCAGATTTGATGTTTAATAATTTTTTAAAAAATTTTTAAAAAAATTTTTTAGACAACTTTTATATTTTTATATATGGAAAATTTGGTATTTTATACATGCATTGTTATTAAATATACCAGTTGGCGGATGGAGATTTCCATTGCGATCCACCCTAACCAACAATTTTGTTTTACACAGAAAAGTTTTTTAATAATTTTAAAATAAATCCATTTTTTAACATTGATTAAAATATGTCCACTTATTGGATTTTTAGTTTTTAGTCCAAATTGTGGCCATTTATAATTTATCCTCCAAAATTGCTTACTCTCACCAATAGATAATTCTTTCACCGTGAAGATTAGCAATTTTTTAACCATATTTTTTGCTTTTTATCAAATGATTCTCCTCTTAGCTGTTAAGAAAGGTAAACATGGCCACACTGCTTGCCTTCTTACATTGCACCACTAGTCCATGCATTGTTAGGTAAAGTACGTTTCCTTTTCTGGACACTTTAGTACCACCTATCAATTGCTTTGTTGACATCCGCTGTAATTGGCCCAACAAGAATCCGGAAAGATATCGTAACACTTCCGGGTCTTTGAAGTATTACGATCATGATAGGTCGACTCCGGAACCGGAAGTGCGTCATTGCACGTCCGGGTCTTCGGAGGAATATGCTATGATTGGCCAACTCCGCAACCGGAAGTGCGTCATTGCACTTCCGAGTCCCCGCCGAGTCCGCACCGGAAGTCTCCACTTGCCAACACTTAAATGAGAGATGTGGACAGCGCGGCTGTAGCTCCAATCCCAGAAGCCGACTTGTTAGTGGAAACGCGTCGGGGGGAGCCAGCCGTGCTGTCATAGGTCCCGGTTTGTACTGCAGACACCCGCGACCGCCCTGTATTTGCTGTTTGTTTGTCCGGAATGTGTAAGTGTACCCTCATTCGTTTTATCATTAAAGTCGAAGGTAATGCACTATAGTCCTCTTCTTTTCTCTGGGTTGCTCTGTCTTGGCATCTCCCCCTGCTTGGAAGCCTACAGATCCCCCCCCCCACCTCGGAAGCAGCTGATTGTTCCGGTCCATTCCGAGAGCCATCCCTGCCAGCTTGATCAGTTGGGGACTTCTAGATACAACCAAGTACATGCTCACATCTCTCCACATTGTGGTAAGAGTCCACTCCTAACACTGGGTGTCCACATGTGTATATCAGGCCACTGAGAATCACTTTGGATCATTTTTTGGGACGAGGCCCCACCCACCTCCCAACACTCCCTTACCTTCACTCCTATTTGAAAAGAAAGACTTTCACAGTTTTTTGCACTTTTGTTTTGGACTGAATGCATATGATTTTTAAATCTGGTTACTATCTATGTACTTTTTGAACACTTGGTTCATTATTTGTTAGCGCACTTTGGTAATGTTTTCCATATTGCCATCTTCTCACGTTTAATTCAAATTTCAGTGCTGCTTTCACTTCACTTTCTCATCACTTCAGGACTGCGCACCTATTTTCTTTCAAAATATATATATATATATATATATACACACACACACACAGTGGGTACGGAAAGTATTCAGACCCCCCTTAAAATTTTCACTCTGTTATATTGCAGCCATTTGCTAAAATCATTTAGGTTCATTCTTCTTCCTCATGAATGTACACATAGCACCCCATACTGACAGAAAAACACAGAATTGTTGACATTGTTGCAGATTTATTAAAAAAGAAAAACTGAAATATCACATGGTCCTAAGTATTCAGACCCTTTGCCCAGTATTTAGTAGAAGCCCCCTTTTGATCTAATACAGCCAGGAGTCTTTTTGGGAAAGATGCAACAAGTCTTTCACACCTGGATTTGGGGATCCTCTGCCATTCCTCCTTGCAGATCCTCTCCAGTTCTGTCAGGTTGGATGGTAAACGTTGGTGGACAGCCATTTTTAGGTCTCTCCAGAGATGCTCAATTGGGTTTAAGTCAGGGCTCTGGCTGGGCCATTCAAGAACAGTCACGGAGTTGTTGTGAAGCCACTCCGTTATTTTAGCTGTGTGCTTAGGGTCATTGTCTTGTTGGAAGGTAAACCTTCGGCCCAGTCTGAGGTCCAGAGCACTCTGGAGAAGGTTTTTGTCCAGGATATCCCTGTACTTGGCCGCATTCATCTTTCCCTCGATTGCAACCAGTCGTCCTGTCCCTGCAGCTGAAAAACACCCCCACAGCATGATGCTGCCACCACCATGCTTCACTGTTGGGACTGTATTGGACAGGTGATGAGCAGTGCCTGATTTTCTCCACACATACCGCTTAGAATTAAGGCCAAAAAGTTCTATTTTGGTCTCATCAGACCAGAGAATCTTATTTCTCACCATCTTGGAGTCCTTCAGGTGTTTTTTAGCAAACGCCATGCGGGCTTTCATGTGTCTTACACCGAGGAGAGGCTTCCGTCGGGCCACTCTGCCATAAAGCCCCGACTGGTGGAGGGCTGCAGTGATGGTTGACTTTCTACAACTTTCTCCCATCTCCTGACTGCATCTTTGGAGCTCCGCCACAGTGATCTTTGGGTTCTTCTTTACCTCTCTCACCAAGGCTCTTCTCCCCCGATAGCTCAGTTTGGCCGGACGGCCAGCTCTAGGAAGGGTTCTGGTCGTCCCAAACGTCTTCCATTTGAGGATTATGGAGGCCACTGTGCTCTTAGGAACCTTAAGTGCAGCAGAAATCTTTTGTAACCTTGGCCAGATCTGGGCCTTGCCACAATTCTGTCTGAGCTCTTCAGGCAGTTCCTTTGACCTCATGATTCTCATTTGCTCTGACATGCATTGTGATCTGGAAGGTCTTATATAGACAGGTGTGTGGCTTTCCTAATCAAGTCCAATCAGTATAATCATACACAGCTGGACTCAAATGAAGGTGTAGAAGGATGATCAGAAGAAATGGAAAGCACCTGAGTTAAATATATGAGTGTCACAGCAAAGGATCTGAATACTTAGGACCATGTGATATTTCAGTTTTTCTTTTTTAATAAATCTGCAACAATGTCAACAATTCTGTGTTTTTCCGTCAATATGGGGAGCTATGTGTACATTCATGAGGAAGAAGAATGAACTTAAATGTTAAATGATTTTAGCAAATGGCTGCAATATAAAAGAGTGAAAAATTTAAGGGGGTCCGAATACTTTCCGTACCCACTGTGTGTGTGTATATATATATATATATATATATATATATATATATATATATATATAAAAAACTGTCCATGTATCTATATCATTCCTACTGCTACTAAATGTAAAGTGTATGGGTAAGTCAGTAATGTCCAATCAATATATATAGTATTAGTAATATTCTTAATTCAATGGTGTTACCAGGTCCAATCTTTACTTAGATACATGGTGGATATTAGATGGACATGTATAGAGGATGAGAGTATGGATAAATTATGTTTTTATGATATTCTTAAATATAAAGAAATTATCATGTATGTGGGAAAATCCGCGCTTAGGATATATCAAGTTAGTTTGCACTATCTACAAAGAAATGATCATAGTTTTAATATCCAATATACCGAATGACTAGTAGAGGTGTCGCCCAATGACCTCAGCAGTTAATGGTTAACCACTTGCCGACTGCCTAACGCCGATCTACGTCGGCAATCAGCCCCTCACAGGCAAAGCGACGTAGGTCTACGTCGCTAGCCTGTGAGGGTCTAGGGAGCGAGCGCGCGCCGCCGGAGGCGCGGTCACGCACCCCCCTGCGCGTGTGACTCACTCGGCGATCCACGGGGGAGAGGGAGAAAGTCAGGCGGCTTGTGTAAACAAGCTGCCTGTCATTCTCCCCTGTGTATGAAGGATGATCATACGGTTCTACTATGTAGAACCGTTGATCACTGTTCATACATCTGAAGCCACAGCCAATCACAGTAGAAAGCACGCCCCTAAGGACACACATAGCCCCTCCCTTTCAAAAAAAGCCCCTCCCTTTCAAAAAAGTTAACCCCTTCACTGCCAGTGTATTTTTACAGCAACAGTGCATATGTATAGCACTGATTACTGTAGAAATGTCACTGGTAACCCCAAAAGTGTCAAAAATGTCAGTCAAGGGTCCGATCTGTCCGCCGCAATGTCGCAGTACCGCAAAAAAAAAAAAACGCAGATCGCCGCCATTACGCGTTAAAAAAAAAAAAAAAAAACGACAAAAATGACAAAAATCTTTGTTAGTGAACGCGATAACTTTTGCGCAAACCAATCAAAATACGCTTTTTGCGATTTTTTTTTACCAAACATAGGTAGCATAAAACAAATTGGCCAAAATGTTAAAAAAATTTTGATTTTTAAAATTTTTTTGGGGGGGAATTTCATATAAAAAAATGTGAAAAATATTTTTGCAAAATTTACGCTCTTTTTTTGTTTATAGCGCATGATCAAAAAAAAAAAAAAAACGCACAGGTGATCAAATACCACCAAAAGAAAGCTGTGTTTGTGGGGAAAAAAAGGACGCCAAATTTGTTTAGGTACAGCGTCGCACTACCGCGCAATTGTCCGTTAAAGTCACGCAGTGCCGAATCGCAGGAAGGGGGTAAAATCTTCCGGGGCTTAAGTGGTTAAGTAATCCCAACCAATGGGGATAATGTTCCTCCCACTGGGCTTGGCTTATGGTAATTTTTACTGCCCTTTTGTTCAACACAATATAAAAAGGAACCCCAGATGTAATAGGACACACATCACGACACACACACATTGCCCTTCATACATTACACACACAACACACACGCTACTACAGCCATGAATAGACTCATCTATACAGACTCCCATCTTGCTCCATCATGTACCTGAAACTTGGAGGGACACCAAACGAAACTCCTCCCTAACTGGCCACCATCTTGGAAAGGCCGCCATCTTAAGGACTCTAGTAACGACCATTCTAAGCTAGCAGCCATCTTAAGTATGGTAAATATACCTTGCTAATTATTTGATTATTATTTACTATCATTTCTTTTCTTCCTTACATGTTTTATATTTCATATTTAAGGGTAACGAGATTACAGTCCCAGCCGTATTAACCATACATAGATTCTTCTCTAAGAGCTGATTTTTGCTTTTTATAACATTTTTATTAATATCAGAATTAGCGCATATTGGCGTATTAGTCTCACGTTTTGCATAGCCTATTCTTGCTTCATCTGCAGTGGAGTGACTATTGGCTGCGCAATTCGCAGACAATTGTGGTCTGATTATATATAGCACATTTAGCTATGGTTTATGCTACTACATCTGGGAAAATGTAATCTTGCTTTATTTTACTTTCATCGTTTAGCTAAATATCACATTGCATTTATCGTTTTAAGTTTGTATTTTATGTAAGGTTATCTCTGTGTCACTCAAGTCTGATCATTTATGGTGAAAACATGTCTTGTGAATAAATATTCTTATATAGTCCCTACTGTAGACTGTTTCACTAAGATTGGTATATGCTTTTAAAAAGAAATTAATCGATCAAAAAGAACTCGTTATACTCGTTCAGAATAATATTCTCGAACATGTAAAACGCACAACAAAGTGGCGGCCCTGTCTAACAGAAAGACCTTTTTTGTACCCCCTCTTGTAAAAATTCCAGTACACAAGGGATAGAAAGAATCAAACCCAGTTTTCTTCTGCCAATAGACAAAAGTCTTCCACACCTTACTGTAAATCTTTCTGGTGACCAATTTACGACTATCCAGAATTGTACCAATAACCCTTTCTGAACACCCTTTTAGTTGTAAAAGGCGCCCCTCAGCCTCCAGGTCGTCAAACAATTTTTTCGATGGAAAACTGGCCCCTGTTGGAAAAGGTCCGGACAATCTTCCGGACCACCAGAGGTAAGAGAGAAGAGTGGGAAGGCATAGGTCAGAATGAACTTCCACGGGTAAGTCAGTGCCTCCGTCCCTAAAGCTTCCGCCTCCCTCTCTAGTGAGAAGAAAGTCAGAAGCTTCCTGTTTAGACTAGTTGCAAAAAGATCCACCTCTGGAATACCCCATCTTAGAGAGATCTCCTGGCTCAGCTCCCAGTTGCTGCCCGATACTCAAATAGTCCTTTACAGTCTTCACTGCGCCACTGATGTGAACCACCCTGATGGAAGCAACATGGTTCTCTGCCAGCCTAAAATCTTCTGGCATAGAGATAGGAGACAGAGTGGGTACCCCCCTACTTGTTGAGGTACACCACGGCCGTGGCATTGTTTGACAAAACCAACAGCTCCTTTGCTTGGAGCCTCATCTCTAGCGCAACTAAAGCCTTTCCCACTGCAAGAAGCTCCCCAACCCCACAGGCTGGCGTCGGTGGTAACCTTTATACTTTTAAAGGGAAGTGCTATGCCCAAGGTTTCCCTCTCTGCAGATGTCCCGACTGTTCCCACCAGGACAGACAGATAATCTCTGTCCGGGAGATGAAGGAGTTGACTCAGAGCTCTCCTTGCGATACCAATGAGAAAAAAAAACCTGAAGGGGCTTGGAATGTAATTGAGCCCATGGCACTTCTGGGATAGCTGCGGTCATCAAGCCCAACAACTGCATTATCTGGCGGAAGGAGGCTTGTGGGAGCAGTCTGAAGTTCTGCACAGAGAGAATGAGCCTTGAAATCTTCTCTACTGGAAAAATATATTTTGGCTTAAATTTAAAAAGTAAAGAACCTGGGAAGGAATCAGACAAGATTTTTCCAGATTGATCTTCCAGCCCAATCCCTGGAGGGTCTGCAAAACCAGCTCTAGATCTCTAAAAAGTCCTCCTCCTGTCATGCAAAAGATCAAGAAATCATCCAGATAGGGGACAATTGAGATCTTTTGCATACGAAAATAGGCCATGACCTCGGCCATGATCTCCGTGAAAATTCTCGGGCAGCCGAGAGGCCAAAAAGGAAGAGCTCTGGACTGCCAATGGCGTGGCCCATTCTCCGTGAGAACTGCAAACCTCAAAAATCTCTGGTGCTCCAGGCAAACTGGTACATGAAGATAAGCGTCCTGAAGATCCAAATTTGACATGAAAATGTCTGGAAGAATGAGATAACTGACTGAATGCTTTCCATGTAGAATCGTGTGTAAACCAAAAACCTGTTCAGAACGCTTAAGTTCATGATCAGCCGAAACTTGCCTGAAGGTTTTTTTTTTTTTTTTTTTTTTTTTTTTTTTAACAACAAAAATGTGGGAATAGAACCCCTGAAATTTTTGATTCTCCGGAACAGGGGAAATCACTTGCTCAGTTTCCCAAAAGGAGATCAGATTTACCATGCCTTTCTTTCATTTCCTGAATCCTGGGCAGACAGGTGTGAAAAATATCTCCGGGGATGGGGGCAGTCTGAACTCCAATCTGTAGCCCTCTCTTATAATTTGGACAAAATAATTCTCGGAGACTTCTGCCCACTGACTGGCAAACCAGGTCAACCTTCCTCCCACCCCCAACATGGCGTCACTGGGAACTTTTAGTAGGGGCTGAAGGAGCAAAGAAAGCCCCCCCTCCTTTGCTTTAGGTTTATTAAATGACCACTTTTTCTTGGCCTGCTGTACACCCAATTTAAAATTAGACTTGCCATGGAAAGCCACGAAAAGGTTTCTTGCCCTGGGGTCTATCCCCCAGAGAAGGGAAACATTTACTTTTCTCCGAGGACCAGACTAGGACTTCCTCCAAGGAAGAACTGAATAAAAGCTTACCCTCAAAAGGGAATACCGCACAGTCTATTCTTGGAGGTTAGGTCCCCCTCCCAAGACTTCAAAACAGATCGTTTGCCTAGCGCAAATAAGAGCTGAAGTCCTGGCCACAGACCTAACCACATCAGCCAGGAATGCCACAGATTTGGCGACCGGGGGTGGGGGGGGGGGTGAGATTCCCTGACTTCCTTCACTGGAGTGTCAGAGGAAAGTAAGCTATCTAGTCTCTGGATCCAAAACATCTAGGATTCTTAGTGACACACGTGGAAGCTAGGGCTGGACCCAGAGAAAAGGCTGAGGCATCCCAGGCCTTACAAAGCAGAGCGTCTGCCTTCCTGTCCATCTGATCTTTCAGTACACCAGAATCCTCAAATTAAAGATCTAACTTTGATACGTGCGACATAGGGGCATCCAATCTAGGACATTTTGAAAAAGATATCCTCAATGTCAGATTGAAAAGGAAACTGCCTCTTATGCCCTCTAGATTGGAACAGCCTCTTTTGAGACCACTCAAAGGATCACAATCCTTAAGGGAGTGGTGAACTGGAAAGGTCCTAGGTTTACGCTCCTGTAATCCTCTATACATTTCATCCTGAACACATTGAGTCTGTTGAACCACAATCTCTTCAGAATTATATACCGCTTTTAAAAGCTTGGTCGATTCCTTCAACCAGAAAGAGATACCTAGCAGAGCTAACAGGTTTCCTTAACCCCTGAAGCAGAATCCCTGTCAGATGTAGAAACAGAATTCTCTCCCTCTTCCAGATCAGAAACAGCCTGTGAACGAATGGTCTCAAGTTCTAAGGGGGGGGGAAGAGACCTAGCAGGGACTGAAGGCTCCTGAACCACAGTAACAGACTTAGAAGTGGAAGGGCCTAGACCAACAAACTTGTCACTGGAGGACTGAAAGGAAAGGAGGAAACCAACTCCTTCATAGACGTTAATTCTTTTAAGAGGCAGCAGACTCAGAACCTGTCAATGATGAGATACAATTCTCACACTAACTTCTCAAACTAAATTTTTTCAACGATCTAACAGCCTAGTCCTACAGTTACCACACTTTTTCTTAAAGAGTTTGTCAGCCTAGAAAAAAAATAAAAAAAAAATAGGCAGTCCAAATAACCCTCTAATCTAAAGACTCTCAAAAAACAAAACATCTTAAGAGAAGCACATACCTTGAGGGCAGTATAGGAACTGAATGTAGCCGCTGGATCAGCCTAAACGGGTGTCCATCCGAAAAGATCCTGACAGTATGGAGAGGGATACTTCAATAAGCAACGACCACCACTCCTGCGCCGCTAGGGCAAGAACCTGTCTCTATGCTTTGGCAAGGCTCCCTGTGCCTTCTATCACAGCCACCATGACGCCTGGCTCAGCTGGATTAAAAATCACGGCGATTGGAAGTGCGTCATACCACTTCCGGTTCCATCTTGCCACGTCACCAGAAGTGCACCATCCGAAGCAATTTTGGTACACCCGATGCAGAGAAAGGTCACCCAGCATAGCTATCGCACCAATTCTTCACAAGTGGGCAACCCTGGCCAGGCAGACCCCAGAAAGTGGTCGCCGCCTAAAAACAAGAAGGCAAGTGATCCAAAAAACAAAAAAAAAAAAAAAAAAAAAAAAAAGTGGGAACCCCTTTAAGGCAAAAAAGAAAAAAAAAATTACAGCAGACAAAGCCACAACCATACCAAAAAAAAAAAAAAAAAAAAAGGCGGGGTCCGCCAAAGAAAAAAAAAAAAAAAAAAAAACACGTTACGATGTGCACTCCTGGAGGATCTGGAAACACAAAGCAACTGAGGGTCAGAGGAAAGGGAGGACCTTTTTAATTAGGTCTGATTTTGGTTTCCTGTAGAGGACGGAGCCAATCATCTCTCCAAGTAGCGGTCTTGGAAGACGAACGGGGAAATAACGGAATTTTTGTAAAATCTTACCGTAAAATTCCTTTCTCCGAGTCCTCTGACAGTCGCCGCCCACTCACAAGTCTTCACCAATGGGTATTGACCTTTGCTCCGCAGGAGTAGCTAGGCAACAAGAATTGTTAATACAAAAGCTTGTAGCATAGACACACCCCTAGGGGCTGTCCCCTCAGTCAATACCTCCCTGCACCAGCATTCCCAACTCAGTTTGGTAGCATAGCAGTAAGAGTACAAAAAAACCCCAAAAGAGGGGCGGGGAGTGGCGACTGTCGGAGGACTCGGAGAAAGGAATTTTACGGTAAGATTTGATAAAAATTTCGTTTTCTCTTACGTCCTCCGTCAGTCGCTGCCCACTCACAAGTCTTCACCAATGGGACATCCCAAAGCAGTGTAGACATGAGGGGTGGGAGACGCAACCGTAGAAAAGGGAACGCAGTACCCACATCAGAAAAAGGAACCTTACACACAGTAAGAGAACCAACTGGGCAACAGGAAAAACGTGCTCAACAGGAGCAACAACCCAGGAAAAGGAGGCATCGGCCGATGCCTGAGCGTCCACCTTCTAAAATTTTGAGAAGGTGTGAACGGACGACCAGGTCGCCGCCTTACACACCTGGGCCACAGAAGCCTGATGACGGTAAGCCCAAGACGTACTCAAAGATCTGGTAGAGTGCGCCTTCACAGGGAAAGGAGGAACCTTCCCCCTCAAGGCATAGGCTTGCTCAACGGTCTGTCTGATCCATTTGGCGATGGTCGCAGCCGACGCCGCCATGCCCTTCCGAGGTCCCTCAGGAAGGACAAAGAGGGAATCCGACTTGCGAAAACGATCAGGTAAACCCTGATCGCGCGGACAACATTCAAGGAATGTAAGGCAACCTCCTTCGGAAGCTTAGGCTTCGCGCAGAGCGAAGGCAAGACAATGTCTTCATTCAGGTGAAACTCCGAGATCCTTTTCGGAAGAAAGGATGGGTTAGGTCACAAGACCACCTTATCCTTGTGAATCACCAGGTAGGGAGAGCTGCAGGACAAAGCCGCCAGCTCCGACACCCTGCGAGCCGAAGTGATCGCCACCAAAAAGGCAACCTTCTTAGACAACAGAGACGAGATCTCCCTGATCTTTTCAAAAGGGAGCCTGTTGTAACACGGACAGAACCAAGTTCAAGTCCCATGGAGGCAAAGGTTCCCTCCTAGGAGGGGCCAAATGTCGCACCCCCTGAACAAAGGTGCTAACCAATGAATTAGACGCCACAGGGCGTTGAAAGAGTACGGCCAGCGCAGAAATCTGACTCTTAATCGTGGCCAACGCCAAACGCTGGTCCACTCCAGTTTGGAGGAAAGCCAACACTCTCGACACCGAGTATGAGCGAGGGGAATACCCCCTGGACTCACACCAGGCAAAGTATGCTTTCCAAGTACGGTAGTAAATTTTCCCCGAAGAGGCTTTTCTAGCCTTGATCAAAGTGGGAATGACCTCAGGGGAGAGACCCCTATCCTTCAGGACCTGGCTTTCAAAAGCCAGGCCGTTAAAGCCAGCGACTGTAAAGCAGGATGTAATATCGGCCCTTGAGACAGAAGGTCTTCCCTAAGCGGCAGGCGCCACGGAGCGTCGGCCGCCAGATTTACAAGGTCTGCGTACCAAGACCGGCGAGGCCAGTCCGTTGCCACCAGAATCACCGCATGCTGTTCCGAGGCCAATCAGCGAAGCAGCCTGGACAGTAGTTGAATCGGGGGAAAGGCATACATCAGACGATACTGATGCCAGGGTGCCACCAACGCGTCCGAGGCGTCCGCCCGAGGATCGCGCGCTCTTGCCACAAACCTTTCCACCTTGTTGTTTAGACGAGACGCGAACAGGTCCACATCTGGAGAACCCCACTTTGCGCACAACATCTGGAAGACATCCGGGTGAAGGGACCATTCCCCCTGGTCCAGGGTCTGGCGACTCAGATAGTCCACCTGCCAGTTTTCCACCCCCGGTATGTGAACTGCCGTTATCGCCGGGACGTGCGTCTCGGCCCAAGACAGAATGTCGGCCACTTCCCGAGCCGCCCGGGCACTCCTGGTGCCCCCTTGATGGTTCACATAGGCCACCGCGGTGGCCTTGTCCGTCTGAACCCGAACTGGACGGCCCCGAAGCCGGTCCGTCCATCGCAGAAGGCAAAAGCTTTATCGCCCTCAATTCCAGAATGTTGATCGGAAGGGAGGACTCCTCCTCCGACCAAGTTCCCTGGGCGGACAAAACGCCCAGAACACCACCCCAGCCCGAAAGGCTGGCATCCGTGGTGATCACCATCCACAACAATGGATGAAAAGACTTGCCCCCCGACACCGCCGGGGACTGGAGCCACCACAGAAGATCCCTTCTGGTGCTTTGGCTCAACGAGATCCGCAGATCCAGGGATTGCAGCCGCCCGTCCCACTCGGCAAGAATCTCCGCTTGGAGACCTCGCGTGTGAAACTGGGCAAAGGGTTTTGCCTCGAAAGCCGAGACCATTAAACCTAGACATCTCATGCATGTCCGGAGAGACGAGTGCTGGTTGTCCCTGAGGGACCTGACCTCGTCCTGAAGTGTCCGAAGCTTGTCTTCCGGCAGGAAGACCTTCGCTTGGACCGAGTCCAGAATCATTCCCAGGTAGGGAAGACGAACCGAAGGACACAGAGTCAACTTCGGAATGTTTATGGTCCAACCGAACTCCTGCAGTGTCTGCATCGTGGTGGACAGGTCGGTCACCAGGCCCTGACTGGTGTTTGACCTTATCAGGATATCGTCCAGATGCCCCAAGACAGCAATGCCCTGTGCTCGCAACAGGGCCAGAACCGGCGCCAGCACCTTGGTAAAAACCCACGGAGCCGAAGCGAGACCGAAAGGTAACGCCACTAATTGGTAGTGATCCTCCGCAATGGCGAATCGAAGGTACCTCTGGTGACCCTCGAAAATGGGGATGTGTAGGTACGCATCCTTCAGATCGATGGAGGCCATGAATTCCCCCAGACTCAGGGCAGCCACCACTGAGCGCAGGGATTCCATGCGGAACTTGCGAACCCGCACAAAGCGGTTCAGAGCTTTCAAGTCCAGAATCGGACGCACCTTGCCCTCCTTTCTGGGCACAGTGAACAGATTCGAGTAAAACCCCCGAAATCTGTCCCGATGAGGCACCGGAACAACCACCCCTTGGGACGGCACCGCCAGGTGCAGATCCTGCAAGCGCTCCGGAGACAGCTGAAGATTTGAGGGAAAAAATCTGCCCGCCGGCCGAGAGAGAAATTCGACCTTGTAACCAGATCGAACGATTTCCTGAACCCATCTGTCCCGAATGTGGGTCAGCCAAGGTTGTAGGAAACCGCGCAGACGTCCCCCCACCCCAGAAACGGGTGAGGGCGCCCCTTCAGGTGGAAGTGGTATAGGAAGTCGAACCGGACTGGCCAGACTTCTGCTTCCCTGCCCACGGCTTCTTCTGGATTGCGACCTAAAGGCACGAAAGGACCCCTGAGAGGGTCTAAACGAGGAATTCCGTTTACCACGGAAGGACTTATGCTTGTGAGACTGGGGTAAGAGAGTACTCTTGCCCCCCGTAACCCCTTTTATCAGAGTATCCAAAGCCTCGCCAAAAAGGAGAGATCCCGCGTAGGGAAAATCCGCCAGAGTCTTGCGAGAAGATTGGTCGACCGACCAATTTTTCAGCCATATCAGACGACGGTTCAGTATCGCCACGCTGGACAGGCGCGCAGCCAAAGGAGCTAAATTCAAGTCTGCATCACACAAGTACATGACACCCTGATGGATCTGATCCACCATGGCCAACGTGGCAGGCGGAGCCGAATCAGCCACCAGGGTGCGCCTGAGCATCTTCGTCCAATCTGCAACAGCCTGTGCCGCCATAATGGAAGCAAAAATAGGCTTCAGCATAGAACCAGCAACCATATAGGCATGACGGGCAAGAGATTCCATTCTCCTGTCCGTAGGGTCCCGGAAAACCGGGGTGTCCTCAGAAGGAACCGCAGTAGCCTTGTTGAAAATGGCCACCGCGTGATCCACCTGAGGCGCCACACACCAACGCTCGTCGATGGAGGGCGCAAACGGATAAAGCAGTTTAAACTTACTTGGCACAGTAAAGGGCTTCTTTAAATTTGCGCCACTGCTCATTAAACAGTATGATGAAATTCCGCAGGGCAGGGAAAAACCTGCGCTGATTTCCGAGTTCTCTGCGTTCCAAAAGAGGATACCCTAGTAGGAGGAGTAGGCTCATCCTCTAGGTGCAAGGTATCTTTAATGGAGGCAATCAGCTCATTCATGAGTGCAAGCTCTTCAGGCAAGCCAGGGGGAGAAACATCAACCCCCCTCCACCTCTGCCTCCCCCCTCGGACCCCATAAGGTCCAAAGATGAGCGGGACCCCGAGAAGGGTACGCCAGCCACATCGCCCTCTGAATCAGAGGAAATGGATAACCTGGCCCTTTTTGCGGATCGATCAGCCATCAGCATCTGCACCTGAGAAACCAAGGACGCCACCACCGCGGCCAGATCAGCCCCCTCGGGGGGTGCAGCAGCCCCCTGGTCCCCCACCAGGGCGGGGGGAAACTTGCTATCCTGAGAATCCATGCCCCAGCAATGAAAAGGAAAAAAAAGGTACTGGCCCTTTAACACCACGGCGAGCGCAGCCCACCGTACACTACAGTATGCACCGACCCCGCAGGGATAGAGAACACTGAGCAAGGAATGACAGGACAAGAAGATAAAAACCTGGAGAGAGCACAACAGGCTGCTGCCACCGATCGCTGTTCCCAGAGAAAGAGGAAGTGATGCAATAGCTGGCTGACTGACATAGCCTATGAGGCTCCGCAAACATGGCCGCTCGGCTGAGGGATGAGGCTACAGAAAAATGGCGCCGACATGTGCTCGAACGAGCGCGGCCCGCCAAAATGGCGGCGAATGGCGCCAAAACACGGCGCTGTACAGGGACAGGGCCGGCCACTGCGGATAGCCATAAGCCCAAACTATATAAAGAGCATATAGTTTTTATTATATTATATAGTTTGGGCTTATGGCTATCCACAGAGGATGACAAGCCCATGAACACCCAGGGATAGTAAGTGTCAGAATTTTCTTTGCTGCATGCTATTGTATCATCAACTCTGCTTTTCATCACCATGTCTTATTTTACTCTTGCATGCTGACGACCTGTACCATTTGCCCTATGTCCTTTATTATCATTCATCATGTATTTCCCCATTTATCACACATCCTCTTTCTTTGCATTTGCTCTATACACCTTTTTTCAATACTTACATCTTATCACCCTTTATCCTTACATCATCACACAGCTATGTGGCACGCTTTACTTGTAGGGGGCCATGTATGCACATTGCCTGAGATTTAATCCTGGATTGCCCACGATTGTCTGGCCATATCTTTATGGCATACATTGATGTGGACAGTTTGAGTTATTCCTCTCTGACTATCTGTAAGTCATGTTAATGTGACAATACAGCATACTATCATGCTGCTATCATGCTGCATACTATGAACAAATTCAGGCACTCGTGCGTCCATGCCCTCCATCGTGTGCATGTCATATGCATCTGTATCTTATGCACCTTCTTTGCACTTTATTTTTTGTTCGCACCATTATGTGTTGTGCATGGACTTCTTGGTTTCTCTGCATGAACCTGGGATTTTGACTTCACCACACCTCCTCTTTCCTCATTAGCACTTTTGCAATTTATTGGGGTTTTAATAGCCTCCATACCCCCCTTAATATCTTTCAGACTACCTTCACAATTTTGACTACGCCAACATAAGATCTGTATCATATCTACTTCATTTGACCCTTTGTTGGTCACATTCACTTCATATACTCAAGGTAAATGTCTTCATGGTCTTTAAAGGGGTCAAAGACAAATTCACAGGGAATTATTATCCCTGGCTATTCCAACCCTGGTGTTTTGTACTTTCATATTTTTTGCATTAGGTATCACAAATGATTATACCCTTCTACAGCGGTCCATGTTGAGCCATTACTGACTGGTCATCGTGGTGCCCTGTTGGTCCCTCCGGGCAGCTACCGCTACTATACTCTCGATACTCTCACGGAGTTCTCTGCCCTGTACGGGCTTTGGGAAACTTGGGCATCCCTCCACACGGTAGTAATACCGTTTTTATCCGACAGACCGATCCAATCCATTGGTTGGACACAAAGGGTAGGTTGATTTACATAGAGCTTATACTAGAAGACAGAGTACACAACTGTCGGCTTGTGAATATATAATTGTACAAATGTCTGTTTGAAAGTATATCGAAGCATTCTTGTTTTCCTAGATATACTAGGCGATATGCAGCTATATAGATATTTGCTTTACAAATTATTAAATCGTTTTACTTTTCTAGATACACTAGGTGCTCTATCTGGAACTTTGGGTGACCCCTGAGGAAGGGCTTCCATGCCCGAAACGCGCAGGGTCGGTTCCGGTTCCATGATTGCCCTATGTACCTGAGCGTCCGCATCTTGGTTCGGTATTCGGTCTGTCAAATGCATGCAATTTTAATGCCCTGTAGGTGTATTTGTGTTTTTTCCAATATTGTGTTTTCATGATTTGTCCTTTTGTACCAATAAAGATTATTTTATATAGCATACAGTGTTCAGCGGCATTTATAGTCCCATACCACAAAGGGGAATTCTTTTTGTACACACTGATTAGGGATGATGGCCGCTGTCACTGGGCACCGAGCATGAGAATACTTTCTATCTTTATGTGTAGCAGTGCTGTGTCGGCAATGATCCATTGTTCTTAAGGCACATGATGTTACGAATATTGGTTTCACATCATTAACAGGTTGTATCCAACTACTCAAGATTAGAGTGGGGATTTACAGATAAGGGCCATAGGGTCAGTCAGGGATTGATATACTGCAGTTTTATGGGGTTGCTCCAGGCCATGCAAGATCCGGGTCCTAAGGAGGGCGCCGGGTCTCCCATGGTCCCCAGATGTTTGTGAATGTTCGTGGGAGATTACATATGGTATTAAAGATTTTTCATAAGAGTAGTGCTGTTGTGTAACCGTGATGACTTCTGATGGGTTTGGTGCAAATTTATTTTTCCAATTTCTTGTGATAATCAGTTGGGCTGAGAGTAGAATATTAGCAACAATACCTCGGGTGCGGCTCGGGAACTGATTAATTCCTATGTTAAGTAGGGCCAATGCCGGGAGTAGGGAGTCTGGTTATTTCTTAAATTAGTTGGAACGTCTTTAGCCAGAAACTACGTATGTTTTTGCATGTCCAGAGGATGTGAAGTAAAGTTCCCGGTGTGCCGCAGTCACGCCAGCATAGTGGGGGAACAGGTTGTATATGTTTGACAGTCTATGTGGGGTTAGATACCATTGGTATAAGATTGTTAGCGCTAGTTCCCAGTGTGTCAAACAGTGGGTATTCATGCAAAGAGTGCCTTATAGCCATCGACCATTGATTTCTGGTAAAGGTGAAATTTAGATCAGTCTCCCATTTGGTCATGGAGTTGGGCTTGCAAAAGACTTTTATCCTGTAGGAGTTGGTATATGAGAGACATGCCCCTCACCCTCGCATCACCGGGTTCATAGTATTGTCCAATTTTGAGTTGATCGTGATGGAGGGGTGGGGGGACAATTTTAGGAAGGTATAAATGCGGTGTAATGTAAAGTAGAGGGATTGCGGGTAAATTTGTCAGTAGTGGAGTGTTTGTGGGACAGGTGCTCCGTTTGAGTGTAGATCAGACACCCAGTGTATACCGTATGCGTCCCAGCCCCTGATGTCTAGGTCGGGAATCAGGTGTGAGAGGGTGACGAGTGGGATGTCCAGTTTTTTTTATGTTGAGAGGCGGCAGGTGTTTTTGTTGAGATCTTTTTCCACGCCAGTAGTGATGCCACGGTAGAGGGTGGAAGGAGAGCGAGATTCAGTGGTTTCCATGAGTCAGCATACAGGAGAGAGCAAAGATTAGGGGTGTTGTTGAGACCTTTTTCGATATCAAGCCACAGAGGTTCGGACTTCTGAGTGAACCAGTGATTGATATGGTCTGCTTGAACCGCTATATACTAATCGTGTAGATCGACCATTCCCACGCCACCCGCTGATTTGTGTTTAATCAAGGAAGGGTGTGCACACCGTGCTCTTTTGCCTTGCCAAATGAAGGTTTTCATGCAGGAAGTTAGCGTTTTTAGGTATGTGTTTTTTTAAAGGGATATGGAGGGTTCCAAAGACAGAGGATTTGGGGAAGTATAAACATCTTGTATGCTGCTAGCCTTCCTGCCCAGGATAGTCAGTTTTTGTTAGGTTTTTGGTTTCTCTATCAACCTGTGCTATGAGTGGTTTGTAGTTAACCTCAGCCAAAGCTGTGCTAGTGGGTATTACAATACCTAGATACTGCCTTTTGCCCAGGAGTACGGGAGTTTGTCTTGTAGGAGTTTAACAACCGGTGTGGGGATGCCAAGATTTAATATTAGGGATTTCGAATGGTTGACTTTGTAGTACGAGATTTGGTTGAATTCAGTTAGGATTTCATGGGCTTTGGGGAGGGAGTCCGGGGGGTTTGTGAGCATGAGGATTATGTCATCCGCAAAGAGGTTGATGGTATGGGGCCTGTCTGTGTAGGTAAAGCCCGCAATTAGTGGATCCGAGCGGATTTTTTAAGCGAGGGGCTCAATCATTACATTGAATATTGTAGGTGAATCTGGCAGCCTTGTCTCGTTCCATTAGATATATGGAAGGGCTTGGACAGCATGGTTTGGGTGTATACCTGGGCTGACGGGTATGTGTAGAGGGCAAGGATAGCTTGTAAAATGGGACCATTAAAGCCGAACTTGTGCAGGACCTGGGACATGTATAGCCAGTGTATTTGGTCAAACGCCTTCTCTGCATCAATTGATAGAAACAGAAAAGGCATTTTCTTTTTTTCTGCAGAGTGTATTATGCTTAAGATCCTTCTTGTGGCGTCTGAGGTGTGCCTACCTTGTATAAATCCCATCTGGTCAGGTCGAATTAGCTTGGGAATGATCTGCAATCATTGGGCTAGGGGTTTGGCGTATATCTTTATATCCACCTGAAGCTAGCAAGGGAGGATGGGTCCTTACCCAGTTTGGTTCCAAACTGTAAAAAGGAGAGCGCAAGCAGACCTCGGATGATAACGCTTTAATGGTTGACAATACAAAACAGAAAAAGGTTGCACTCACATTTATGTCCTTGTAGGACAAGCACATCAGTGGTAGCTTCTAACTCTTCCCGTCCTTCCTGGGTAACCTCCGGTCTCGCTGTTCGCAGCTCACGTCACTCCAGCCCGCTCTCAATAACTTCCTGCTCCTGCCCCCCCCCCCCGCCGGATCACAACGCGTGGACAATAGTGCGCCTGCGCACTCTCCCGCCGTCATTCACCGCCGGATCAGCTGGCCTTAACCTCAGCCGAGGCTGTGTGCAGTGTGGGGTGGATGGATGGAGGGATCCAATACATGCTGATGGTTGCTATAGACAACGCGTTTCGGAGGCCATGCCTCCTTCCTCAGGTCCCTCCCTGCTTCCTGTTCCACCTCCCCATTATATACCCATGTACTCCAGCCCTAATTTTAGACAACTGCTCTTAAAGGGCCAGACTAGGGATAATGCTACCCATAATGCAGGGAGGAGAGCAGCAAGGGGCCATGCAATCAAATAAACAATATATTAAAATTTTAAAGACATCAATATTAATATTAACCACTTGCCTACAGTGCACTTTCACCCCCTTCCTGCCCAGACCGATTATCAGCTTTCAGCGCTCTCACACTTTGACTGAGAATTACTCAGTCATACAACACTGTACCCATACAAAAATTGTGTCCTTTTTCACACAAATAGAGCTTTCTTTTGATGGTATTTGATCAATACTGGGTTTTTTATTTTTTGTGCTATAAATAAAAAAATACTGAAAATATCGTGAAAAAAAACGCATTTTTCTTTGTTTCTGTCATAAAATTTTGCAAATTAGTCTTTTTTCTCCACAAATTTTGGCCAAAATTTATACTGCTACTTATCTTTGGTAAAAATAACCCAAGTAAGTGTATATTATTTGGTCTTTGTGAAAGTTATAGAGTCCACAAGCTATGGTGCGAATCATTGAAAATTGATCACACTTGACCACACCTGATGTACTGAAGGCCTATCTCATTTCTTGAGACACTAAAAAGTCAGGAAAGTACAAATACCCCTCAAATGACCCCTTTTTGGAAAGTAGACATTCCAAGGTATTTAATAAGGGGCATGGTGAGTTTTTTGAAGTTGCAATTTTTTCCCACAATGCTTTGCAAAATGAAGATTTTTTTATTTTTTATAAATTGCCGTATTAACAGGTTATTTCTCACACACAGCACATGTATACTTGCAACTACACCCCAAAACACATTCTACTACTCCTCTTGAGTATGGCGATACCACATGTGTGAGACTTTTTCACAGCCTGGCCAGATACAGAGGCCTAACATCAAAGTAGCAGCGTCCGGCATTCTAGGAACATAAATTACACATATAATTTCCTGACAACCGATCGCACTTTTGAAGGCCCTGGAGCACCAGGACAATGGAAACCCCCATAAAATGACCCCATTTTGGAAAGCAAACAGCCCAACGTATAATTTTTGAGGCATAATGAGTCTTTTGAATATGTCATTTTTTTCCACAAGTTTTTGGAAACTGTGGAAAGAAAATGAAAACACATTTTTTTTTACACAAAGCTGTCCATTTATGCAATATTTCTAACACATAGCATGTACATAGCAAAAATTGCACCCCAAAATACATTCTGCTATTCCTCCTGAATATGGCGATACCACATGTGTAACACTTTTTCACAGCCTGGCCACATACACAGGCCTAACATTCAAGTAGCACTTTTCACAAAGTTGTCCATTTATCCACTTAAGACTGGGCCTATTTTTGACACTTGGTGTTTTCTAGCAAAAAAAAAAAATGATTTTAGCTTGTAAACTACTTGGAACCCCCAAACATTATATATTTTTTTAGCAGAGACCCTAGAGAATAAAATGGAGATCGTTGCAATATTTTTTATCACACCATATTTGCGCAGCAGTCTTCCAAATGCGATTTTTTTAAAAAAAATTCACTTTTTTGAACTAAAAAATAAGAAAACAGTAAATTTAGCCAAATTTTTTTCCATAATGTGAAAGATAATGTTACGCCGAGTAATTAGATACCCAACAGGTCATGCTTCAAAATTGCGCATGCTCACAGAATGGCGCCAAACATTGCTACTTAAAAATCCCCATAGGCGACATTTTAAAAATGTCTGCAGGTTACTAGCTTAGAGTTACAGAGGAGGTCTAGGGCTCAACTTATTGCTCTCGCTCTAACAATCGCGGCGATACCTCACATGTATGGTTTGAACACCGTTTACATATGTGGGCGGGACTTGCGTATGCGTTTGCTTCTGCGCGCGAGCTAAAGGGGACAGGGCGCTTTCATTTTTTTTTTTTTTTTTTTCTATTTATTTTATTTATTTTTTTATTTTTACACAGTTCAAAAAAAAAAAAAAAAAATGTTTTGATCATTTTTATTCCTATTACAAGGAATGTAAACATCCCTTGTAATAGAAATAGGCATGACAGGTCCTCTTTATGGTGAGATCTGGGGTCAAAAAGACCTCACACCTCACAACTACACAAAAAAAAAAAAAAAAAAAAAAAGCGGCCCTTTAAACCGGTTGCTAGGCAACGTCTTTTGACGTAGCTCCGGTCCTCAAAGACCATAGAGTCGAGTGAGGGCCATCTTGCCCTCACTCGACTTCCTGTCTCTGAGGATCCGGGACCGGATATTTTTCCCCGCTGCCGGCGGGTCCGGTAAGCTGGGAAAACGTCTGGGACGCGGCAGGAGGGGGGGGCACCTGTTCCCCTGTACCGTAAGGGTAATTCCGCGGCAAATCCGCCACTGGGACCACCCTTATCTGAAAGCCGACCGCCCGCCGTTTAAAAAAATACCGGGGTTATGGGGGCTATCTGCTGCCATAACCCCAGTATTTAGCTTTTAATGGCCGACGCATATAGTCGTTAGGCGGTCAGTAAGTGATTGCATGTATATGGCAAACCGGTGACAGGTGACGATGACTGATGGGGTGACAGGTGACGATGACTGATGGGGTGACAGGTGACGATGACTGATGGGGTGACAGGTGACGATGATTGATGAAGTGACAAGTGACGATGATTGATGGGGTGACAGATGACAATCACTGACGAGGTGACATGTGACGATGATTGATGGGGTGACAAGTGACGATGATTGATGGGGTGACAAGTGAAGATCACTGATGGGGTGACAAGTGACGATGATTGATGGGGTGACAGGTGATGGTCACTGATGGGCGACAGGTGACGGGCGATTGTGCACGGCGGTACTGATGGCAGTCTCTGGTGACCGGTGAACTTTAGGCTACGTTCACATGTGAGCGTAGCGATCGCGGGCAGAATCACTGCAATTCTGCCCGTGATCCAGAAATCATTGCAAATTGCGGGACGCCTGTGCGTTGCCCGTGATTTGCAATAGCACCCCAAACGCTGTGCGATGTTGCTGCGATTTCCGCCTGCCGAATCGCGGTAACATCGCGCAAACATCGCATGACGCCCAAAAAAGGTGCAAGAGCTTCTTTGGGGCGTCTTGCGTTGTTTGCATGATGTTACCTCGATTTGGCAGGCGGAAATGGCGGCAACATCGCACAGCGTTTGGGGTGCTATTGCAAATCACGGGCAACGCACAGGCGTCCCGCAATTTGCAATGATTTCCGGATCGCGGTGATTCTGCCCGCGATGGCTGCGCTCACATGTGAACGTTATGGGTGTCAATTTCTGGGCACTGATGAGGTGACTGTTGGGTGACAGGTGACATGGGGGGGGCTGAGGACTGTGTGGGGACCTTTATTAGTGTGATATTACTGTGCTTTTACATTTTACAGGTACACAGAGCAGTAACTCACTGTTTCTAGCTCTGCTCCCCTCATACTGGAAGCTGTATGAGGGGAGAAGAGCTAGTAACAGTGAGTTACTGCTCTTTGTTTACATTTTGTGATCGGCTGTGAATGGATTCACAGCCGATCACATAGTAAACAGTCACTATCAGTGACTGTTTACTACTGCCGGTGACACAGTGCCACCGACATGACCGTGCTGCGCGCTCCCGATCGCGCATGCGTGGTCATCTCCCGGGCGCCTCCATTGTGATCGGCTGTGTCATTGGAACACAGCCGATCACGTGGGAAACAGCCACGCCCATTGGCCGTTTCTCCCCTGCCAGTGACGGGGGGTGTCCCGGGGACACCCCGACACCGGCAGTGCAGGGCGGCGCGCACGCGATCGCGTGCCTGCCCTGCATTCCTGGGATCACGTCATATGACGTCTTCCCAGGATAATGGTCGCACCGCTCCGCCGTCAATTGACGGCGGGAGGCAAGTAGTTAAAAACCACAAAAAAAACAAAAATTATTAAAAGAAATTAAAAAAAACAAAAGAAAAATACAAACACATTATAAGGCTACAGCAGATAAACATACGCATGAGGTATGAATGTACTGGGCACCTATCCTCATATGTCCAGAGCATACTAGGTGCTAAATAAAATAAAAAAGTTTTATCAACTACTAGGTATCACAGACATATATAGATGTAGAATAATTAAAAATAAAAAAAACACACAATACTGTTACATTGCTATACACACACACACATCCATATATACATTATGTTCAAGGTATACACATATATGACCTACATGTGTAAATTATATATATATATATATATATATATATATATATATATATATATATATATATATATATATATATATATATATATATACACACACATATACATATACACACACACATACATACATATACATATACACACATACATATACACACACACACACACACACACACACACACCCCAATGTTTGGTATACATTACGGTCAGATAATGGTGTTCACCTCCAATTCCTTGTTGAGTCCCCTGGCGACATGGACCCAAGCGAGAATATCCAAAAAGTTTCCTGTCCTGCATAATCTAGAAAACCTTCCCCCCTCTGGGAGAGCCATAGATATGGCTTCAATACCGAAGTTCTAGGCCTGTAGTGCTGCCTCCATGCATTTTACAAAATGTCTGGGCACACTAGGCTTATCCTTTTTCTGCTCGATGTCGGCAATTTTCACCAAATCTGGTACACATGGCTCTGACCGTCCTCCCTATGTAAAGGAGACCGCACGGACACCTCAGGCCATAGACCACAAATTGTGTACCACACTTAATAAATTGTTGGATGTATAAGAGCGACCCTCTGTGGACTGAAAGCTACTTTTGCCATGTTGCATGAAGGAGCAGGCCTTACACCTGCAGGAGCCTACCATATTAAAAAGGATGGGAATATTATCAGCTCTATCTATGCGCCTTTTGGTTTTCATTTTGCTTGGTGCCACCATGCACTTAATGTTGTTGGCCCGTCTGAACACCACCTTAGGTTTATTTGGGAGCACTCTTAGGGCTGAATCTTGCCTCAAGATAGGCCAATGTTTCTGCAGTGCCCTCTTGATGGCCCAATGTTGATCGTTAAATTTGGTAATGAACATTACATCTTGAGGGGCCTCATTCTTCCCTACAGGTTCCATATTCTTACAACCCTCCAAGTAGCGATCTCTGGCTCTATGTATATGCTGCAAGGCATACCCCCTTCGACAAATTTTTTCTCCAATATTTCGGCTTGTGACAGATAATCTACAGTGTCCGTACAGTTTCTGCGCAACCTGCAGAATTGGCTATAGGGGATGTTTTCTATCCATTTAGGCAGGTGACAACTCTTCCAATGAAGGTAGGAGTTGCCAGCCGTTTCCTTGAAGTGGGTCTTTGATATATTTACCCCCTCTTGATTCCAAGATAATTCAAGATCTACGAACACAAGAGACTTGGCATCCACTGCATATGTGAATTTGATTCCAAAGGGGTTGGCATTACAATATTCAACAAAATCCACCACCTTATCAACAGTGCCATCCCAGATAAAAATTACATCATCAATGTAGCGCCCGTAGTATACCAGGTGTTTTGCAAATGAGTCCAGATGTGAAATTTCTCCCAGAAACCCATGAACAAATTGGTGTAACACGGAGCAAAATGTGCACCCATCGCTGTGCCTGATGTTTGTCTATAGTGCACCCCTTGGAACTCAAAATAATTCCTTTCCAATGCGAACTGAGTGCATGCACTGATGAATTCTGATTGATCCGGATGCATGTACTCAGCTCCTAATAAAAAGTGCTGCACTGTCTTTAGTCCACCTTCATGGGGGATAGAGGTATATAGGGAGCTCACATCCAGAGATAGCCAAAGATAGCTCGGTTCCCACCTGTACTTCTGGAGTATATCAAGTACTTGTGTGGAGTCTCCGATGTAAGCCGGGAGGGACGTAACTATTGGCTGTAAATGGAGGTCCACATATTGAGAAAGCCTACTGGTAATGCTATCCATGGCTGCGACAATCGGTCTCCCAGGGGGACATACTGGATCTTTATGAATCTTGGGAGTGTGATAGAAGTACAGGGTTTTGAAATTATTTAGAAAAAACAGCTTTTCAGATTAATAACTTTGTTAGTAAAGGCCCGGTTGATTAACTCTTGTAATTCTACCTTATATTCCGGTAAGGAGTTGTGGTTTAGAACCTCATTAGGTATTGCTATCTGAGGGTAACCTAACCGCTTCCTTCATATAATCCTCCCTGTTTTGAACCACTATTCCTCCCCCTTTGTCTGCTACCCGGATGATTATATCATTGTTCTTTTTAAAGGCAGCTTAGTGCCGCTCTTTCCTCATGGGATAGATTGTTGGTACTTAGCTTCCCCTTAGGGCAGGCACAAATTTTGCTAAAATCAGCATATACCACAGAATAGAACGTCTTGATGTATTCATTTTTGACATGATGGGGATAGAAACTAGACTTTGGCCTAAAATGACTATGAATAATATCATTATAATATGGATTGGGCATAACATCTCCTGGTGGGATACCACCCTCCAACAATAATTCCTGCAGTATGTCGAGCACCTCTCTATCCAGATCTGATGTACCTGCTTCCATACTGACTCCTAACCTTACCAGTTTGGGTATGGTGATGATGTTAGCCCTTAGCAATTCAGGGGGAAAAGCTGCTTGTCTGGAGGCCTCCATGAATATAGAGTGGGGGGGGGGGGGATTAAAATGGGGCTAAAGATTTTGTAATATTCCCCAGGGAACCCGTCTGGTCCAGGTGATGTACTATTGGGAAGGGAATGTAATACATCCTGGATTTCCAAGTGGGAGAAAGGCTCGTTCAGTGTTTCAAGGTCGGAGGGGCTTAGCAAAGGCAGGGACAGTTTGTATAAGAAGGCCGAGATTGTCTCAGTCGTGGGGTGTGGGGATCATCTTTCAAATTGTAAAGAGAACCGTAAAAGTCTGCAAAGGAGTCAGCAATTAGTATAGGATTCACCAGTTTTTGGTTAGTAGTCGGGTAGTGTAGATAGGGTATTTTAGCTGCAAGTTTCCTTGCCCTAATTCTAGAGGCCAAAAATGTCCCTGCTTTATTGTGGGAGGCATAATGCCATATCTTAAGGTGTCTAAGCATGCGATCGTGGTCGTCCAGGAGGAGGGCGCCGAGGTCTATAAGTAGTGTAGTTAGTTTGGCGGCATGGGAGGGGTGTGGATTGGACTTGTTAAGGAGCTCAAGGTCTGAAAGTTCTGTCAGTATTTGATATAGTTTTGTAGTGCGTGTTTGTTTAGCATGCGTATTAAGCTGAAGTAGGATGCCTCTTATGTATGCCTTGTGAGCGTTCCATAATACAAACTGGTTCATTTCAGGTGTGTCATTAATCTGAAAAAAAGTCAGCTAGGCGGGATATCAGGAGGCTCTACGTAGTCGGGTTTTCCAGCAGTTTGAGATTACATCTCCATAACAGAGTGGGACGGCAGGTGGCGCTCTCCGAGAAGGTCATAGAAACGGCCACGTGGTCCAACCATGTTATATCAGCAATGTCAGAGTGGGACACCTGCTGTAGCAACCACTTGTCGACCAAAAATAGGTCGATTCAACAGTAAGAGTTGTATCTAGGCGAGAAATATGAATAGTCTCTTTCAGTTGAATGTATAAATCTCCAAAACATAAGCCTCTTCGGTTAGTAAGAGTTGGCTAAGGAGAATGAACTAGCCCTCCTAGTGGAGGTAGAATCCACAGTGGGATCCACCACTGAGTTCATATCCCCACATACAGACTTCCCTGTCTATGCTGAGAGATACATTTGAACAGTTATAAATAATCCAGACACTGCATAAATTTCAATTAATAGATGTTTGGCGATTACATCATCAGGGAGAAAGGGACTATACATTTTATTCCCCAATGCATAAGATTTATTCTAGAATAGATCAGTTTTTAGTCCCCCATAGACAATTACACGCAGTGCTAAAAACAGAGATTGGGAACATAACGTGGTCGGACCATGCACCGATCAAGTTGTATTATACACTGTCGGAAAGGGCAAGACAGGTAAATAGAATTTGGAGACCAAATGAGAGCCTGCTCCAGATCCCAGAAGTGATAGGATGTGTTTAATTAATTAAAATAAAAAAAAAAACCTTCCATCCCGTGTCTATGATGGAAGAGTGTAGCTTGAAGGTGACCGAGTTTGTGATAGTTATAGGGACTCTTTTTTTCGAGGAGTACTCGGCCGAGAAAATATTCGTAAAAATTCTTGTGTTGGAAGTGTGGAGCTGCTGAGGCTTTGAAGTGGGTCTCTTGCATTATAAGTACATCAGCTTTGGAGGTGGTTGCTTCCGTCATAGAGAAAATCTCTTCGCCGGGTGGTTGAGTCCTCTGGCATTGATGGACAGTATTTTAATGGACATGGCAATTGTTGGGTTCTGATATACGGATTAAGTCCATCCATAATGCGGTCCAGTCTTGGGTGGAGCAGAAAGCGTGGAGTATAAGGTAGTCATCTGCGTCGTTGGTTGAGAAAGGATGATGTAGGATATGGTGCTTTGGTACAGTTGCAGAGGCTGTAGGAGTATTCGGTCTCTTCTTGAGTAGCATCAAGGGGTATAAGAATAGGGTAATAAAAATGGAAAGGTCGAGTGAACTCAGTGCAGCTTGCTGCCAAACTGGTGGGGTATAGAGAGTCAGTAACTGAGCATTAACGCACAAGCGGAGATGTGATTCGGTAGCTCGCTCTTTGCAGAAGGAAAGTGGGTTGGCTCTTTGAGTGGCAGGGTGATTAAAGTGGTTGACCCAGCAATTCATTTTTTCTTATTATGAAGCTTAGGTGGCGCTTTGTGCCAGTCCCAGGATGGTTTTGATGAAGACTTTTGGGAGTGTGCTGGCAGGTCTACTGGGACTATCTTCCATTCCTTTAGGAATTTGAGGGAGTTGATGAAGACAGTGGATCCGGCGTAGGATATTTTCAGTGTGGCAGGGTATTTCCATTGGTAGGCTATGCTCTGGTTCCGCAGGGCCTTAGTAAGGGACATCAGGTTCTTACGTCGTTGTAGGTCATGTGCCGAGAGATCGGGTAGCACTTGTATAGATGCTGCGATTTCGGGAAGTTGCAACCACTAGGTTGTTGTAGGACTCCGTGCAAGTGCCCATCGTGTCCTCCAAGTGATCTACTCTCTCCCCCGAAGTCATGCATCTCCGCTGCATATTTTTGGTAGCATGCTGTCATATCAGCTTGGATGGATGAGCAGAGGGATAAAAGTATCTCCATTGTTACATCCGATATGGGTTTCCCCACTGCAGAAAAAGGAGTCTATTGGGTCTTGATTAGTAATTTGGCGAGGTTGCTTCACCTACCGCAATACATGGCCCCTCAGTATCTCCTCCTTATGAGCCCCTTCTTGGGCAAGATTTAACCGGGCTCCGTGTGGCTGGGGAGTCAGGAGGGTCTGCAGTGTTATGGGCAGCTACCGTGGCCTGCAGGAATTGGAAGGTAGCTGCCGCTAGAGGTCCGCCCCCGGCCGAGTGAGTCTGTCTGCTGCCGTTGTTTTGTTGTAGTCCTTTGTGAACGGGGCTGAAGAACCCGAACAATTTTGCGTGTTGCGGCTCTTCTCTGCACCATCATGGGGGCAGGACATCTCTGGGGAGTCAGGAGACAGTACGGAGCCTCTGGGTGAGCAGGCAATGCGCTGGGTTTTGTCAGTGAGTTTTTCTCCCAGAGCTTAGAGCGGAGCTAGAGTCATGCGGCCGTCTCTAATGCTGGCCAGACACCCCCCAGGAAATACACTTTTTTGAATTAAAAAATAAAAACAATAAAAGCTAGCCCATTTTTTTTTTTCAGAAATGTGAAAGATTATGTTACAAATAGATAGGTACCGAACATGTCATGTAAAATTGCACACACTCATGGAATGGCGACAAACTACGGTACTTAAAAATCTCCATAGGTAATGCTTTAAAATTTTTTACAGGTTACCCGTTTAGAGCAGAGAAGGTCTTGTGCTAGAAGTATTGCTCTCGCTCTAAACGATCTCAGCGATACCGCAGGTGTGGTTTAAACACAGTTTACATATGTGCGCACAACTTGCGTATTTGTTCACTTATGCACGCGAGCCCGGAGGGACCGGGCGGAAAAAAAAAAAATTGTAAGGGACAGTGTAAAAAAAAAAAAAAAAAAAAAAAAAAAAGTTTAAAAAGTGTACATTTGCTGTTCCCTCAAAATAAACACACCAGCCATTGGCAACAAAAGTACACTTCTGAGTGAAAATGTCTAAAGTGTCAATATTTTGTGTGGCCACCATTATTTTCCAGCACTGCCTTAAAGAGGTTGTAAACCTCCGAATTTAAAAAACAAAAACAAAACAAACACCTGAAAGAAAAAACACATAATGAGCTAGTATGCATCGCAATCTAGCTCATTATAAAATACTTACCTAAGAATGAAGCTCCACAGTGCCGACCGCTTACCTGTCTCATGGGCGACATGTTCTGTCGCCCTTCTTCCAGGTTTGCGGCATCCGGCCATCTGATTAGCGATGACGTGCATGTTTGGAGATATTTACAGTACCCATACAAGTTGCAGAGGAGGGTTTACTTCCTCTTTAAACCTCTTGGGCATGGAATTCAGCAGAGTTTCACAGGTTGCCACTGGAGTCCTCTTTTACTCCATGACGACATCATGGATCTAGGGGATGTTAGAGACATTGCGCCCCTCCACCTTCCGTTTGAGGATGCCCCGCAGATGCGCAAAAGGGTTTAGGTCTGGAGAAATGCTTGGCCAGTCTATCACCTTTACCCTCAGCTTCTTTAGCAAGGCAGTGGTCGTCTTGGGAGGTATGTTTGAGGTTATGTTGGAATACTGCCCTGCAGCCCAGTCTCCATACTCTCCAGTATGTCACAGTTAGGGACGCACCGAATGTTCGGCGGCCGAACATTATTCGGCCGAAAATAGAAAAAATAGCACTTTCGGTGTTCGGTCGAATAAGTAAAAAGGCCGAATAAATTTGTGCCGAACAATGTCAGCGGCGGTCACTAAATGGCGGCCCGCGCGATGCTTCCGCCCGGACCGCGAGCCCGCTACCTAGGAGTCCTTCAGTCCCCTTCCTCATTGCGGCTCCCTGCTCACACGCCGCCGGTGTCCTGTCCGGCCGCGAGTAGGGGGTGTGACGTCACGCGTGTGTCCCGCCCCCTGCTCCTGACTGCGGCTCCTTCACACTAGGTCCAGCGAACGTGACACTATGTGCACGCCCCGCCCCCCTGCTCGCGGCTTTTGGCTCCGACCTGGCTGCAGTTCAGGTATGTGGAGCACATTTGGGGGAGAATACGGTAGCTGCACAAGCATTAGTGTGCAGACTGGCATATTTTGCCATATGTTGCCACTTGCCATGCTCATTAGAGTGCCCTATAAAGTGCCCCTTAAAAAAAAAAGAAAAAAAATGTGCCCAACAGAGTGCTCCCTTGACATAAAATGTGGCCATCAGCGTGCCCCTTATTTTATACTAAGGGACATGCTGATGAGCATATTTTATGTTAAGGGGCACTCTGATGGGCATATTTTATGTTAAGGGGCACGCTAATGGGCATATTTTATGTTAAGAGCAACGCTGATTTAAATGTTTTGTTTTGCCCATCAGAGTGCCCCCTAACATAAAATGTGCCCATCAGCGTGCCCCCTAACATAAAATGTGCCCATCAGCGTGCCCCCTAAAAATTGGCAAAATAAATGGAAAAAATGCGAAACACCGCGTTCGGTATTCGGCCTTCGGCCAAGCATTTCATTATTATTCGGCTTCGGCCAAGAATTTCATTTCGGTGCATCCCTAGTCACAGTACATGGCATTTATGGTTACCTGTAACCCTCCAGTGCCAGCAACATTCATGTAGCCCCAGCCCATGACGCTCCCATCCCCACACTTGACTGTAGGTAAGACACACTTGTCTTTGTACTCCTCACCTGGCTGCCGCCACATACACTTGACATCATCTGAACCAAATAAGTTTATCTTGGTCTCATCAGACCACAGGACATGGTTCCAGTAATCCATGTCCTTAGTCTGCTTGTTTTCAGCAAACTGTTTGTGGGCTTTATTGTGCATCATCTTTAGAAGAGTCCTTCTGGGACAACAGCCATGCAGACCAATTTGATGCAGAGTGCGGTGTATGGTCTAAGCACTGACAGGCTGACCCCCCCTTCAACCTCTGAAGCAATGCTGGCAGCACTCATACGTCTATTTCCCAAAGACAACCTCTGAATATGCCGCTGAACACGTACATTCAACTACTTTGGTAGACCATGACGAGGCCTGTTCTAAGTGGAACCTGTCCTGTTAAACCGCTGTATGGTCTTGGCCACAGTGCTGCAGCTCAGTTTTAGGGTCTTAGCAATGTTCTTATAGCCTAGGCCATCTTTATGTAGAGCAACAATTCTTTTTGCTCAGAGAGTTCTTTGCCATGAGGTGCCATGTTGAACTTCCTAGGACCAGTAAGAGAGAGCAATAACACCAAATTTAACACACCTGAGACCTTGTAACACTAACAAGTCACATGAAACCAGGGAAGGAGAATGGCTAATAGGGCCCAATTTTGACATTTTCACTAAGGCCCCTTTCACACCGTCAGTTGTCATCCGTTTTTCGTCAGTTGTTATCCGTCTTTCATCCGTTTTTACATAGAGATGCATTGATGTCCGTTTTTCATCCGTCAACGGATGGATGACAAACGGACAGCATGTGTGAAAGGGGCCTAAGGGGTGTACTCACTTTTGTAGCCAGCGGTTTAGACATTAATGGCTGTGTGTTGAGTTATTTTGAGGCGACAGCAAATTTACACTGTTATACAAGCTGTACACTCACTACTTTACATTGTGGCAAAATGTCATTTCTTCAATGTTGTCACATTAAGATATAATATTTACAAAAATGTGAGGGGTGTACTCACTTTTGCGAGATAGACACACACACAGTGGGCAGTCCAGAAGTGGTTAATTAGGCAATTACGCCCAGGGGGTGGGTGGGTTTACTTAATAATATGACCAATGCCAGCCAGCCCGCCCCCGATCATGTCTTGTACAGCGCAGTCCCTGTGCTATAAGTAAGCACACTCTCAGCACAAAAATATCTGGCACCAATGGATGCAAATGTGTGGGCATTAAAACCCACCGTGTTTAGCTCCACAAATATGCATTACGTGGGTAGCAAGAGGTTAAAAAAGAAAAAACAAAAATTAGTACACCTACACGTTTTAAATAAGCATACGACTGTTGCAAAAAAAGCATAGAAAAAGTTTAGTCTTACCTGTTTCCACATTATCACTGAAAGAGGTGTCAGACTGATAGAAAAAAATAAAAAATAAAGGTTAAAAATGAATGTCCTGCTGCAAATGAGTTCCAACCCTTGCTTCTTGTTCCTTTTACCATACTCCCCTATCATTACCATTACAGCTGGTGGGGAAATAACAGATCCTATTGGGGTTGACATATAACCTCCTGCCAGGATACCATCCTACCAAGCCTAAACATCCAATTGTCAAGCATGATCATGGGAGCAAGGGGATGTACGTCATGTACCCTGGGTACGTTCCAAAATTGGACAGCTTACACAGGGACAGGACTGTGCTCTGATGGGGGGGGATGTGACAGAGGAGGGTGGTGAAGGTAGATATGAGTGAGAGCCCATCACCTATGGTAGACCACTAAAAAAAAAAAAAAAAAAAAAAAAAAAAAAACACCAGGGCCAAAGAAATCTGCTTGGCTGGCTATAGAGTTCCCATCACATCCTGTGTCAACTCTCGCCAAGGGGGGAGTTCTATTTCCCTGACCGAACAGCAGAAGTGTTTGTTTCTATACACCCACACAACATACAAACCAACCAGACTCACATATGAATAACATACACACAACGTGACTCTTTGTTATTAACACGCAAAGGATCTGACTGACTGCTGTGGCAGTGCCCTGCAACAACATATAACAGAGGATAGACTAGAAGTCTGTCAGGAAGAGTCACTCGTCGTAAGAATACACTCTGTCCCCCTGCCTTTGTTTGTCCTCTCCCTCGGCCTGGTAACTGACCATCCCCTGCCTCCTTACTTTGCACCACGAGTCTTCAATAGACGCGACAACACCACCTTCCGACATTCTGCTCTAGCAGAGGCTGTGAAGGCCTCAGTATAAACAGTCGGAGGAGCGCCACATGCTGGGCGGAGAGCGTAGGGCTGGATTGAGGAAGCCGAGCCTGGTACACTGCGTGTGTCTTATCCCGCCCTGTTAGCCTTAATCACATGGGCAATGGTGTGTGTGTTACTGTCTCTCATTTGTTTCACGGCTGCAGCAATTTTAAGTCCCGCTGCAGAATTTGACAGGGAGCACCACGTCAGATTCGTCCACTATGAACAATGGGGCTGCAATATGGCAGTTAAAAAATAACAATAAAAAAACAGGTGTCAGAAGGCAGCAGTAGCACCGTCTGAACACCTGCTAGTCGCTGATTTTCTGCCATCTGAAAATTGATCTACACAGATCACTTTTCTGAAGCTGGTAAGCATTACAACCTGTCTGAAAGAGCCCTTACTGTATGGTGCTATTGATGCAACAAACCCAAAAAGAAATACCACCATAGTGGTAAAAGGTTAGAGTAAACTGCTGACTGTTGTATATGTGATTATTGTGTCTCATGTTTCAGATAACCATGAACCAAGATGTGTCTTTAAGGTCCTCTGCCACTGATATTTAATAGGTTTCTCGCCTCCATAAGGTTTCTCTGAATGTATAACTCCACCACTTCACAGCATAGATCCTTTTTGAAGAGTATTATTAAGTTTACTTACATCAATCTGTTCCAAGTTCCACCATTTCTTACATTAGTCCATACCTCCCAACCGTCCCGGAATCAGTGGGACTGTCCCACAATTTGGAGTGAGTCCTCGGGTGCCGCGGAGCCGGAATGAAGTCCCGGAAAATCTGGCCGGCCATCTCTGCTCCCCCCTCCTCCTCACACCTCCGCCCCCCGTCTTCGGCTCCCGATCCTGCCTCTCAGCGCCGGTGTTGCTGCAGCGGGGAACAATCAGAGGAACCTGTCAGGGAAAGATAACTCCGCGGCCGCCTGACACAGACTATAGTTAACCACTTAAGCCCCGGAAGATTTTACCCCCTTCCTGACAGGGGGTATTTTGCGATTCGGCACTGCGTGACTTTAACGGACAATTGCGCGGTCGTGCGACGCTGTACCTAAACGAATTTGACGTCCTTCTTTTCCCACAAACCATTTGATCACCTGTGCGATTTTTTGATCATGCGCTATAAACCAAAAAAGAGGGTAAATTTTGAAAAAATAACAATATTTTTCATATTTTTTTATACGAAATTCCCCCAAAAAATGTAAAAATCAAAATTTTTTAACATTTTTGGCCAATTTGTTTTCTGCTACATATGTTTGGTAAAAAAAATCGCAATAAGCGTATTTTGATTGGTTTGCGCAAAAGTTATTGCGTTTACTAACTACAGGAAAGATTTTTATCATTTTTGTTGTTTTTTTTTTTTAACGAGTAATGGCGGCGATCTGCGATTTTTTTTTGCGGGACTGCGACATTGCAGCGGACAGATCGGACCCTTGACTGACATTTTTGACACTTTTGGGGGTACCAGTGACATTACTACAATAATCAGTGCTATACATATGCACTGTTACTGTAAAAATGACACTGGCAGGGAAGGGGTTAACTTTATTGAAGAAGGAGGGCTTAACCACTTTACCACCTTAGGATTTTGCTGTCTTACGTCCAGGCCACTTTTTGCGATTCGGCACTGTGCGACTTTAACTGACAATTCCGCGGTCGTGCGACACCGTACCCAAACGAAATTTACGTCCTTTTTTTCCCACAAACAGAGCTTTCTTTTGGTGGTATTTGATCAGCTGTGCGATTTTTATTTTTTGCGCTATAAACAAAGAAATAGCGTTTATTTTGAAAAAATAACAACATTTTTAACATTTCTTTATATGAAATTCCCCCCCAAAAAAATGTAAAAATCAAAATTTTTTTACATTTTTGGCCAATTTGTTTTCTGCTACCTATGTTTGGTAAAAAAAATCACAATAAGCGTATTTTGATTGGTTTGCGCAAAAGTTATTGCGTTTACTAACTAAGGGAAGGATTTCTGTCATTTTTGGTGGGTTTTTTTTTTTACCGAGTAATGACGGCGATCTGCGATTTTTTTTTTTGCGGGACTGCGACATTGCGGCGGACAGATCGGACTCTTGACTGACATTTTTGACACTTTTGGGGTTACCAGTGACATTACTGCAGTAATCAGTGCTATATATATGCACTGTTACTTTAAAAATGACACTGGCAGAGAAGGGGTTAATTTTATTGGAGAGGGAGGAGTTAATGTATGCCTGGTGCTTACTTACGTGTGGGGGGGGAGGTGACTGAGTGAGTCAGGGACAGATCGCATGTTCAGCTATGCTGAACACTGCAATCTGTCACTCCCTGTCACTTAGGAGATCCGCCCGCTCTGTTTACACAGGCGGGCGGATCTCCAAACTAGATTCCCCGACGATCGGGGAAGAGCAGCGCCAATCGCCGCCGCTCCTCCCCTGCCCCGACTCCCGCTGTGAATGAAAACAGCGGGAGCGCGCCTCCGGTGGCGCGCGAGTGCCGCCTACAGGGGGAGGAGTCCAGTGACGTAGTACTACTTCGCTGGACGATAACGAACCACTTTGCCGCAGTACGGTCAACATGACTGGTCGGCAAGTGGTTAAGTGTGTCCCTAGGGGCGTGTTTCTAACTGTGCAGGGATGTGGCTTTTCATGTAACAGCAGAGATCTACGGTCCTACATAGCAGGACCAAATGATCTCTGCTGTTACACAAGGGAGAATGACAGGCGGCTTTGTTTACATTAGCCGCCTGCCTTTCTCCCTCTGTAACTGATGATCGCGAGTGACCGGCGGACATCGGGTCCACCGGTCACTCGCGCGGAGGTGTCCGTGAACGAGCGGGGTCGGGCCCTCTTGGCCTCTTCAGAAGACGTCATATGCTCTGACGAAACGCGCGTCAGGTGGAATGCACACTGCACGCTCTGGGAAGCCTGATGGAACGCAAGCCAGTAGTCACCGCTCTCCACTCACAGGGGCCATCCGCAGCAGCCGTTTTAAACTATTTTTGTACTGTTTATCAGCAATATTCAATAAAGGAACTTTTTAATGGTACTGCACTATTGGAGCACTTTTTATTCTCCCTAATACCGGACCTGGAGGATCGAGTCTTCCCAAGGGAGTGACCCCGGACCACAGGGAACTACAAGGCCCAGCAGTCACCCCCAGGCTCAGGAAGCCACAAAGCTCTAGACAGAGGCGGCTCTCTAATTAGGCGACTAAGGCGGCCGCCGAAGGCCTCGCACTTAAAGGGGCCTCGCATCCTTCCCAATAAAGAATATATATTTTTCATTTTTTTATGATGATGAGAATTAGTAGTAACCTTGACCTTGCCACTCAGTTGCGACACGCCAGGTCGCCGGCGGCCGCATCCGCAAGTTCCGCAACATTGCCCGCGCTAGTATACAGCCTATAACTCCAGCCATGCCCTGCACTCACATCGGGTTCTTCTGTGCTGCTGCACTGTGAGTGAGTCTCCGAGTCCTCCCCTTGCTCCTGCATTCGACCAATGATGGTCCTGGATAGCAATGACGTCACGATGTGATGTCACATAACCCCTCCCCTGAATTCTCTCGGCTTCAGTACCAGGAGAAGAAGAGAAGAGAAGATGATGGAAAAAGGTAACGACTTAATGGCCAGAAAATGCGCTGGGCGGTGGGCGCTGTGTGCCCTGTGTTTGTCTCCTCTGCAGCCCCAGAGCTCTGGTCTAAAGTGTCCTGCTCTCTGCATTGTCAGCTGCTTACAAGTACCCTCTTTTTGCTGAGGCTGCACTCCTGCTTTGTGAGCGGATCCTGGTTCTCTCCTATTTACATCTCTTTTGCTGTGGCACTCTGTGAGCTGGTGACCCTTCCCTTCCAATAGGCTAAATTAATCTTTACATGTAAGTGTATGCTTTCTTTTTTTTTCAATAAAGTGTACCAACTTGCTGATTAAAAAAAAAAAAAAAAAGTAAGGACTGGTCCTGGAGAGCGAGTGACTGACCAGTGACCACAAGGCCTGTCCTGTCAAAGAGGCAGCCAGCCGTCAGCAGTCCTGACTGAGTCCTGATTCATGCTTACTGCTTCCTAGTACTACAAATTCTTTCAAAAAGAAAAGGCAGCTGGATTTGCACTAGAATTAATCCAGATTCTGTGTTGGTAAATTGCTTGATAAATCTCTTAACATTATTCAGAGAAGCTAGCAGACTTAGTAGACGGATGTTACATTAGTGGATTGCTGGAATTAAAAGCACAGTTTACTTAGAGATATATTCTTTTTGAAGAACTGAACTTTTAGTATGGTTGTCCTTTTAATTAATCCGCCAACCAGCCTGCCAGGGAAAACACATACCTTCCTTCTCGTTCCAGCGATGCTCAGTGTGTGTGTCCCTGTCCTGTGCCAGCATAGCCTTTGCAAAAAAAAAAAAAAATGTTCCTGGTTAGTACTTGCACATGCAAGCTGTGCCCTGTTCAGTGGCGGCCGGTGCGTTGGGGGCGCAGGGGCGCCGCCCCCCACATCCATGCGTCCGGCCCCCTAATCTACATGCAGGGCGCCGGACGCATGGAGTTCAATGGGGCTTTTGGTGCCCCCTCGAGCACACCCATTGTGTGACAATAACGAATTAAAATTCGCTATTGTCACACAGATCCTCCTCCTGGCCAATCAGGAAGCGGGTCCTACAGCTTTCTGATTGGCCGAAAGGCAAACCCCATGCCATTGGCCGAGGAGGAGGCGGGAGGACTGAGGACTCGAGGAGACGCCGGGGGACTGAGGAGAAGCTGCCGCTGCCTGAGGTAAGTGCACTGGTCTTGCGGGGGGGGGGGCACACTTACGCTGTTCACTCTGCATTGAAAGGGGGCACGCTGGCATCTCTGCATTGAAAGGGGGCACGCTGATCTCTGTGCATTGAAAGGGGACACGCTGATCTCTGTGCATTGAAAGGGGGCACGCTGGTCTCTGTGCATTGAAAAGGGGCTCGCTGGTCCCTGTGCATTGAAAGGGGGCACGCTGGTCCCTGTGCATTGAAAGGGGGCGCGCTGGTCCCTGTGCATTGAAATGGGGCACGCAGGTCCCTGTGCATTGAAAGGGGGCATACTGGTCCCTGTGCATTGAAAGGGGGCACGCTGGTCTCTGTGCATTGAAAGGGGGCACGCTGGTCACTCTGCATTGAAAGGGGGCACGCTGGTCTCTGTGCATTGAAAGGGGGCACGCTGGTCACTCTGCATTGAAAGGGGGCACGCTGGTCACTCTGCATTGAAAGGGGGCACGCTGGTCTCACTTCACACACTTTTGTGACCTCAAAGTCATGCAATTTTTTACAGCGTTTTTTGCCGCAAAGCAATGCCCATTACATTTTTGTGTTTGCGCCACCCCAAACATTTTGAGCACCAGCCGCCACTGGCCCTGTTTATGCCTTTTGGTAAGCCATAAGTCCCTGTGTGGAGTTTTAATCAATCCGCTAACCAGCCTGCCAGGGAAAACACATACCTTCCTTCTCGTTCCAGCGATGCTCAGTGTGTGTGTCCCTGTCCTGTGCCAGCATAGCCTTTGCAAAAAAAAAAATGTTCCTGGTTAGTACTTGCACATGCAAGCTGTGCCCTGTTCAGTGGCGGCCGGTGTGTTGGGGGCGCAGGGGCGCCGCCCCCCATCCATGCGTCCGGCCCCCTAATCTACATGCAGGGCACCGGACGCATGGAGTTCAATGGGGCTTTTGGTGCGCCCCGAGCACACCCATTGTGTGACAATAATGAATGAAAATTCGCTATTGTCACACGGATCCTCCTCCTGGCCAATCAGGAAGCGGGTCCTACAGCTTTCTGATTGGCCGAAAGGCAAACCCCATGCCATTGGCCGAGAAGGAGGCGGGAGGACTGAGGACTCGAGGAGATGCCGGGGGACTGAGGAGAAGCTGCCGCTGCCTGAGGTAAGTGCACTGGTATTGCGGGGGGGGGGGGGGGGCACACTTACGCTGTTCACTCTGCATTGAAAGGGGGCACGCTGGCATCTCTGCATTGAAAGGGGGCACACTGATCTCTGTGCATTGAAAGGGGACACGCTGATCTCTGTGCATTGAAAGGGGGCACACTGGTCCCTGTGCATTGAAAGGGCGCACGCTGGTCTCTGTGCATTGAAAGGGGGCACACAGGTCCCTGTGCATTGAAAGGGGGCACGCTGGTCCCTGTGCATTGAAAGGGGGCACGCTGGTCCCTGTGCATTGAAAGGGGGCACGCTGGTCTCTGTGCATTGAAAGGGGGCATGCTGGTCTCTGTGCATTGAAAGGGGGCACGGTGGTCTCTGTGCATTGATAGGGGGCACGCTGGTCCCTGTGCATTGAAAAGGGGCACGCTGGTCCCTGTGCATTGAAAGGGGGCACGCTGGTCCCTGTGCATTGAAAGGGGGCACGCTGGTCTCTGTGCATTGAAAGGGGGCACGCTGGTCTCTGTGCATTGAAAGGGGGCATGCTGGTCTCTGTGCATTGAAAGGGGGCACGGTGGTCTCTGTGCATTGAAAGGGGGCACGCTGGTCCCTGTGCATTGAAAAGGGGCACGCTGGTCCCTGTGCATTGAAAGGGGGCACGCTGGTCACTCTACATTGAAAGGGGGCACGCTGGTCTCACTTAACACACTTTTGTGACCTCAAAGTCACGCAATTTTTTACAGCGTTTTTTGTCGCAAAGCAATGCCCATTACATTTTTGTGTTTGCGTCACCCGAAACATTTTGAGCACCAGCCGCCACTGGCCCTGTTTATGCCTTTCGGTAAGCCATAATTTCCTGTGTGGAGTTTTGTCTTTTAAGATCTATTTTCCCAACCTGTGGCCATTTGGCACTTATTGTGCAGCTTCCGCGCCCCTAGGGACTGTGGTCTGTTTTATTGCTTACTATAACCAGTGAAAGAATAATATTATACAGTTAATAATATAGCCTGCTTATTTATTTTTTTATCGCTCAAGGGGGGCCTCCATATTTTAATTTTCGCCTAAGGCCTCAAAAAGTCTAGAGCCTCCACTGGCTCTAGAGGTCTTTTTACCATAAGGTGTTTAAGACCCACTACCTCCGGTGAGTGCAAACCCCTATTATTCCAAATCACGCCCAATTACCAGCAGTTGGACTACTGGAGGACCCAGCACTAAGCACTTGCACTTTTCCCTATCTGGCACTGAATATTCCCATCTATGCACTAAGTCACTTATGAACTGTTTATTTGGACATTTTTGGCACCAATTTTGGCACTAAGTCTGCACTTTATGTTAATCATAGTATTTATTTAAGATTGTTGTATATTGTGATTCATTTATATTTATTGTGAATATCACTGGGTTCATTACCACTTAGCTGTGTGACCTACACAACAAAACTATTTAATTTTAATAATTATTTATACAACACTTTTTTACCACTTGATTGCCATTTTTATTATCCAGGACATGAACAAGTAATTGCTCACCCCTGAATAATAGGAGCAAGCACTATATTAATCCCTCTATTTGGGGTTTTTCAATTTTTTTTACTCACTATTACTCATATAGCAGCTGCTATCATCACCCCTCACCCACCTTTATTCATTTATTTATTTACCCCACCCACCCTCAATTAGGACCTCCATAGGCACGAGGGATATACACCTCTCTTTTGTCATCTATCCTTCGGTCCTTTTGTCCTCTCCCCCCCCCCCTCACTCTGTCCTCCCTCCCCTCTCTCTCTTCCCCCCATCCTCTCCTCCTCCCTATTTCTCCTCTCTCAGCCCCTCCCTCTGTCTCCTCTCTCACCCCCCCTGTCTCCTTTCTCACCCCCCCCATCTCCTCTCTCACCCCTCCCTCTGTCTCCTCTCTCACCCCCCTGTCTCCTCTCTCACCCCCCCATCTCGCCCTCCTTCTGTCTCCTCTCTTATCCCCCCCCCGTCTTCTCCTCTCTCACCCCCCCTCCTCTCTCACCCCCCGTCTCCTCTCTCACCCCTCCCTTTGTCTCCTCTTTCACCCCCTCCCTCTGTCCTCTTCCCCCTGCCCTCTCTCCCACTCTTCCTCTCTGTCCTCCTCCCCCCACCCTGTTCTCTCCTCCCTCCCCTCTTTCCCCATCCTCTCTACTTCCCTTTCTCTGCCCCCCCCCCCCCCACACTCCTTTCTGTTCTATTGTCATGTATAGCGTATAGCATAAAAAGAGGCTCTGTAGGTGCTGCATTCCACTTACTGCCTGGTGGAAATCCCCCCCCCCCCCCCCCCAAGCACTCTATTACAGATCTAGATCAGCCAGAGGAAGTGGTCAGGCTCCAATTGTTATTGGTTCATAACTTTAATGGATGGCTTCCCTTACAAGTAGGGTGGAGAGGGCGGGCATTCTACAACAGTGGCTGGTCAAGATTTGCATAATGGAAGAATGGGGGATGGGGAGAGAGCTGGGGGGGCATTAGTAAGAGAGGAGGGGGGAATTGGTGAGAGAGTGGGGCTCATTAGTAAGAGAGGAGGGGGGAATTGGTGAGAAAGTTGGGGGGGCATTAGTAAGAGAGGTGGGGGAATTGGTGAGATAGCTGGGGGGGCATTAGTAAGAGAGGAGGGGGGAATTTGTGAGAGAGTTGGGGGGGCATTAGTAAGAGAGGAGGGGAGAATTGGTGAGAGAGCTGGGGAGCATTAGTAAGAGAGGAGGGGGGAATTGGTGAGAGAGTTGGGGGGGCATTAGTAAGACAGGGAGGGGGGAATTGGTGAGAGAGTTGGGGGGTATTAGTAAGAGAGGAGGGGGGAATTGGTGAGAGAGTTGGGGGGGTATTAGTAAGAGAGGAGGGGGAATAGGTGAGCGAGCTGGGACAGCGCATTAGTAAGAGAGAAGGGGGGGAATTGGCAAGAGAGCTGGGGGGGGCATTAGTAAGAGAGGAGTGGGGAATTGGTGAGAGAGCTGGAGGGTTATTAGTAAGAGAGTAGGGGGGAATTGGTGAGAGAGCCAGGGGGGCATTAGTAAGAGGGGAGGGGGAATTGGTGAGAGCTGGGGGGCACTAGTGTTGGCGTTATATCACTCCCAATAAAGTATAGACTTGACTGCCTGTCCCGGGTGTACCACAAGTCCCAGGGGGACCGGAGATTACTCTGCACAAAGACACCCAAGGCATGTGATTGTCCAAAGTCATCTGACGCTTTATTCATTCCATACAGTTTATATGATAAAATATCCCCAACGGGAGAAAAATGGGAACACAGTTACGCCTCATTGACATGTTCCCAAAAATATACATTGTTTCTTTATAACTGAAAAGAGACATTAGCTTCAGCCTTGTTCTCACCAAAAAAACAGCTGTGTCTAAATAACTGTACAGCTATTGTTTCTCGGGAATAACAAGATAAGAACCAAATGAAGGACATTGAGGTCTAACTAATAATTCTATCTTGTTCTAAGCAAAATATATGAGACATACATTTGAAATTTCAATGTTCACAAAATGTCTTCTAAACAAAATGGATGAACTCTTGCACAAACAAACTATTAACCACTTGCCGACCAGTCACGTTGACTGTACTGCGGCAAAGTGGCTCGTTATTGTCTGGCGACGTAGACCTACGTCACCAGACATTCCCCTCTCTCGGCGGCGCGCGCACTGTATTCAGTTACAGCGGGAGTCGGGCCAGGGGAGGAGTGGCGGTGATCACCGCCGCTCTTCCCCGATCGTCTGGGATCTTGTGTGGAAATCCGCCCGCTTAGGTAAACAAAGCGGGCGGATCTCCTAATAACAGGCAGGGTCAGATTCTCTAACTTCTCTTTCAATCCCCACTTGAAAATTATGAATTTATTTACAATGATTTTCTCTTATTATGTGTACGGTGTCATCAAGGGCATTAGTAAGAGAGGAGGGGGGAATTGGTGAGAGAGTGGGGCGCATTAGTAAGAGAGGAGGGGGGAATTGGTGAGAGAGTTGGGGGGGCATTAGTAAGAGAGGAGGGGGAATTGGTGAGATAGCTGGGGGGGGCATTAGTAAGAGAGGAGGGGGGAATTTGTGAGAGAGTTGGGGGGGGCATTAGTAAGAGAGGAGGGGGGAATTGGTGAGAGAGCTGGGGAGCATTAGTAAGAGAGGAGGGGGGAATTGGTGTGAGAGTTGGGGGGGCATTAGTAAGACAGGGAGGGGGGAATTGGTGAGAGAGTTGGGGGGGTATTAGTAAGAGAGGTGGGGGGAATTGGTGAGAGAGTTGGGGGGGTATTAGTAAGAGAGGAGGGGGAATAGGTGAGCGAGCTGGGACAGCGCATTAGTAAGAGAGAAGGGGGGGAATTGGCAAGAGAGCTGGGGGGGGGCATTAGTAAGAGAGGAGTGGGGAATTGGTGAGAGAGCTGGGGGGGGGGCATTTGTAAGAGAGGAGGGGGGATTGGTGAGAGAGCTGGAGGGTTATTAGTAAGAGAGGAGGGGGGAATTGGTGAGAGCGGGGGGGGCACTAGTGTTGGCGTTATATCACTCCCAATAAAGTATAGACTTGACTGCCTGTCCCGGGTGTACCACAAGTCCCAGCGGGCCCGGAGATTACTCTGAACAAAGACACCCAAGGCGTATGATTGTCCAAAGTCATCTGACGCTTTATTCATTCCATACAGTTTATATGATAAAATATCCCCAGCAGGAGAAAAATGGAAACACAGTTACGCCTCCTTGACATGTTCCCAAAAATATACATTGTTTCATTATAACTGAAAAGAGACATTAGCTTCAGCCTTGTTCTCACCAAAAAACCAGCTGTGTCTAAATAACTGTACAGCTATTGTTTCTCGGGAATAACAAGATAAGAACCAAATGAAGGACATTGAGGTCTAACTAATAATTCTATCTTGTTCTAAGCAAAATATATGAGACATACATTTGAAATTTCAATGTTCACAAAATGTCTTCTAAACAAAATGGATGAACTCTTGCACAAATAAACTATTAACCACTTGCCGACCAGTCACGTTGACTGTACTGCGGCAAAGTGGCTCGTTATCGTCTGGCGACGTAGACCTACGTCACCAGACATTCCCCTCTCTTGGCGGCGCGCACACTGTATTCAGTTACAGCGGGAGTCGGGCCAGGGGAGGAGTGGCGGTGATCACCGCCGCTCTTCCCAATTGTCTGGGATCTTGTGTGGAAATCCGCCCGCTTAGGTAAACAAAGCGGGCGGATCTCCTAATAACAGGCAGGGTAAGATTCTCTAACTTCTCTTTCAATCCCCACTTGAAAATTATGAATTTATTTACAATGATTTTCTCTTATTATGTGTACAGTGTCATCAAGGGACAAACAGTCTCCTTGGTAAATAAAACAGATGTGGGCGACATTAGTCTTTTAGGGCTCCTTGTTATACAGAAAGGACCCACCCTGACCACCTATATGATCAGATTATTTCCTTTATCCTTTTATTGCTTTACATAACCTTTATAGGAAGGGGTTGTAAGAGGGTGGTTTGATCTAGTCCTGCAACATTACCGTTATACATGAATAAATTGTCTATACCTTTGCTAAACATTTTCTTAAAGCAGGGTACCACACAAAGCATGATGATACCGATTATAATAATAATTCCTAGCTATACCAAAGCTTGCCTCCAACTATTACATCACCTAAAATATTGATCTCAAGGGTTGTCAATGCCAAAATTCTTCTTCAGTTTCACAGAATAGCCAGAGTGACCTTACCCTTTGTTCCAGCATTATCAGGAATGTAAGTACAACATCCATCTACTTTATCAATATGTATACAGGTATCACCTTTTCCTACAAGGATCATATCCAGAGCCATTCTATTCTGGAATGTCATCTGAGAGATAGCTTCTAGTTGCTCTTGAAACATGAACATGTTTCCCTATAAAGCGATATCTCTTTCATGGCGTCTAGCCTGTAAGTATTACATATACATATGAGGAGTGGGTGTAACACATTTTGCTAAGCATACCATAGCGCACTTGACAAATGCATACAAGAACAAAATGAAAACCACCACTAAGACTATGCTGGTAGCGATCCCCTTTAACCATCCAAAAATACTTGATCCCAAGAAAAACTCATGCCATGGATTGTTAAGACCCGAATTCTTCTTAAGCTCAACCGACAAACTCTATAGCTTTCGGATAGCTAATGTGACCTTTCCATTGGGACCAGTATTACTGGGGATGTATGTGCAGCATGTACCTATTTTTTCTATCATGTGACATCCTTTCATGTGATCATCCTTTCTCTGCAAGCATTGTATCTAATGCTACCCGATTCTGAAAAGTCATTTGTGAAGTGGACTCTAATTGTTCTGCTATTCCCTGGAGGGCATCTCGCGTGTAATTAACAAACCTCTGTTGATTATAATAAATGTAATTTATCCAATCTACATTCTTATTAATTGTAACTATGGGAAACAATAATTCAAATCCAGCCGCTACTTGATCTCGGGCCTTAAACTCATTTGGGACCCCTCTTGGAACACCTATGGCATCTATATAAACATGTGGGTCAAAACTACCCATGGGTACCTCTCTCTTTTGCTTCCTTGTAGTTCTAGTGTTCTCCTTAAGCTGATGTGTGTTTTCGTCATTTTCAGTGAATATGTGTAGGGGCATTATTGCTTTAGCAAGGGCACATTGTCCTGTCCACTTCCTGGACAGCCTAGTCCTTATTTTCATATATCCAATATATGTCTCCCAAAGACATTATTTGATTCTCTATAACAGTAGGCCTGTGGGTGGAGCAGTAACCCTCTGTAAAATTTCCTAAAAATCTACCCCCACCACTGTCTGGAATAACATGTGTAGCTACCTGGGTAAATGGTGATAGATCCAGTGGGCCTAGATTCTTTAGTTATAATGGTATATTCCTTTTTCCATGTTTCACAGTTAGAATGGTTACTAGAGGTATTGGTAAAACAAGTTTCTACATTCTCAGGGATGTTAAGGGGCACCGTACCCAAGTGTGGCCTAGCTCCTCCACAGACATAACAATCTGACATGTTATGTGAGATAGCACTATACCTCATCCATTCTAACCATACGTTTACATCAGAGAACCCTGTCTCTATGGCCATAATATCCTCAAAAGTGGGATCTGCTATAGCTACTTTTTCTCCCAAAGTCTGCACATGGGGCCTTAAAGGATTCGTCTCTTGTACCTGTGATGGCCATTCAGAAGAGCCATACATATCTCTTAGCTGAAAAAGCTTTCTGAAGCTAGTGTACCCTGATCTCCACCAGATACCCAAAACATAAGTTCCAGTATCTTCTGGACTAGATTTTTCTTATGGTCAGTCTAAATTGCTCGGGAACATGTTTAACAATTGTTATTCTGCTTATAAGTGTCTTCCCGTTTTTATACTTGCTAGTAGTAGGTTTGTACTCCTAATCGTTTCCCGTGTTCCAACCCACTGATCCCCAATAGTCACAATTGTCTCCCCAATATTTGTCTGTGACACATATAAATACAGTTCCTGGGCCTAATCTCCCATCATTATACCAAAGTTGTGTCATGGGAAGGTGAACTGTGGGACAGGGCTCTTTTATTCCTTTTCTGAGGCGTCTTTGATACTATGTCTGGGCTGGTGACTGTAGGTGTCCCACAAATTCCTCCAAGGGGCCCCAGATCCGCTGGGTGATATATACAGCTAGTTATGATTCAGGTTGGGATGAACACTAAAAATACTAGTGCCATCAAGAAAATCCACAGCTTGCCAAAGTTCCTTGCTATGAATACAGCCATTTTGCTAATTTTCAGAGACTAGAACACCCGCTTCGCTCACTTTTCGAGGATTTTCAACACCTGCTTCTCCTCCTTTATCTGTGTCTTTTATCTTTGCCTTGCTTCGCACAATCCACCTTACTCGACTGGCATGGATCCAGGTCTGTTGGTTCTCCACAAGGACAGCGATTCTGGTCACTGCGACTACCTTTGTCTTTTGGTCCAAAACGAAATCCAGCCTTGGTCTTGTGATGTGGCGACAGCTTGATCACTACTTCATCTCCTTCCTTCAAGTGATGGGTTGATACCTGTGAAGAGAAAAGACAGCTGCGAGCAACTTTTTTGTTCCACTTGATTCAAAATTCCAATTACTTTTTCTCAACTCGTCTTTGATTGTCCTATTCATCCTTTCCATTATACCTGAACTCTGTTAATGACAATCTATTTTCAGGATTTTAACTAGTTCCTGACATTCTTTTTAATATTAAAGCTGGACCATTATTAGAACTAATTCAAAGCAGGCATCCCCAACCAGGAATAATCTCCCGATTGAGAATGCGTGCCACTGTGTGGGCATCTCCCTTTTGTGGCCCTAAAAGCTTCTACTCATTTGCTGAACATGTCCACTATTAACTCTTGTTTCTTCCCTGTATTGGGCTTGTGTGAAATCTATTTGCAGATGTTCATGTTTGGCCTTATGTGTTTGTTTGTGTTGTTCCTAATACAGGTGATGCACCTAGCAACATATGCTTTCACTAATTTAGGCCTGTAAATGCAAAAAAAAAATTTCAGCAATACTTCATATTATCTTTCCCACCCCCTGTGTCCTATTCCATCATACTAGGCAATAAACAGTGGGGTGCTAGCTGCGGGGATACCATCTCCCCTCTTTTCGAAAAATGCAATTCTCAACTTTTTCTAAACCATCACCCATTTCCTTAAAACTTGTTCTGTAGCATGCGTTTGTAGTTTTAACAATGTGTGATCTTTTGGCCTGGAGCAGGAATCATCTACAAAAACATCCTCTGCTCCCTCTATGGCTGTCCTGATATATTATGTCTATACAATCATGTTGTGGTGTGGTGTTTAAAACTGGGGCCTACCTAGAGCAAATGATGTGGCCATCCCTATTACCATCTCACAAGATGTTATGTTTGGAGTCACTTCAGGCATGCCTTTAGACCTGGACTGTGACCATCTTTGGACAAAAACTATAGGGCAAAGTCTACCACAATACTCCTGGACAAGTACACCTGTCATGGTCTTACAATTGTCCCTTGCATAAACACAAAATATTTTTCCATAATTTGGGAGGCCCAGTGCAGGCGCTACAACCATAGCATTTTTCAGATACATAAACGCATTTAACATTACTTGTGACATTTCTGGACCTGTGGCTTGTCTCAAAATGTTATTATAGATAGGAGCAGTCGGATCCTTTGCAATCAATGATCCTGGTTTTGTGGGCGGGCAAGACCCACTGTGGGCTGGCAAGACCCACTAGAGCCGCAGCTCTTTTGTGTTTGACTCTCCTTTCCCCCTCTGTGAGAACAAAACCAAGGTAAATAACTGTCAGAGAAATGGCCTTGCTGCAACTGGCAACTCCGCCAGTACTTCCATTGGCCGCAATGGACTCAGGCCATAGACTCATTGTCAGTGAAATGGCTGTGCTGCAACTGGCAAATTTGCCAGTACTTCCCATGGCTGCAATGGACTCAGGCCATAGACTAATTCACTGGCCTATAAAAGGACTCTGCTCAGCCCATCTGATTGCTGGATTGTCTTCAGCTCTTCCTGTTTCCTGTGCATTGCTACTTCCTGGATTCCAGTTTGACCCGGCTTGTTTCTGACCTGTCTGCTCTCTCTCCTGGCTTTGACCCACGGCTTCGTCTGACCCTTCGATCCTTCTCCAGTGTTTGACCCTTGGCTTGTGTGACCATCCTTGCTCTCTTGTCCTCTGCCTGACTTCTAGTGTACCGATCCCGGCTTGCTCAACAGACTTGCTTCTGCTCAATCCCCTTGTCTTGGCGACCTGTTTGGACTGATACCTGTGTATGATCCTCGGCCTGGCTTTTACCTGCACATTGCTTGATTCCCTGGAGGCCCTGCAAGTTGTTCCAGGATACCCTTGTGAACCTTTACCTGCACTCCACAAGCATCCAGTGCTCCTTGGGACGCGTCACCTCCTGTCCCACTTCCAGGGGTGATTCGCACCGAGCTGCAAGGGAAGCCCTCTCAGCATTTCGGCCTCTACCAAGAAGTGATCTGACAGTACAATCCAGCCATGTCAGAGGCCGACAGAGGTGCTTCCCAGCTCGAGGCTCTTTGTCAGCAAGTCTCCTCTTTAACACAGGCGGTCCAGAGACTGCAGGACGGTTATTTTCAACTAGAGGGTCGAGTGTTGAACCTAGCTGGTGCACCCTCTCCTTCCGACCCCAATCAACCGCCCGCCAGCTCCGGGGGCACCTCCACTCAGCAAGGACCAGCCGGCCCTGCTCAGGCAGCCATGGTTTTCCCACCTGAACCCAGGGTACCTACACCCGAATGCTTCTGTGGGGAACGGAGAAGGTTCAGATCCTTTAAGAATGCATGTCTCTTGTATTTAGCCCTTCAGCCCAGAACCTTCTCTTCAGAGACTGTCAAAGTAGGATTCATAATTTCTCTGTTGTCAGAAGAACCCCAGACCTGGGCCCATAACCTCCTTGAGCAAAAGAGCCCCTCATTGAACTCTCTAGACTCCTTCTTCCAGGCCATGGCCCAGTTATATGAGGACCCCCAACGGACTGTTACGGCTGAATCAGCCCAATATGCCTTACAACAAAATAAACCTCCTGTAGAGGACTATACCATTGACTTCCGCAGATGGGCCGCGGATACAGCCTGGAATGAGGCAGCACTCAAGTACCAGTACCGTCACGGATTGTCTGAAGCCCTTAAGGACGAGTTAACTCGGGGAGAAACCCCTACGTCTTTGGAAGGTCTAATCTCACTGGCAATCCAACTGGACAGTCTCCTGCGGGAGAGACGCTCAGAGCGCCTTCAAGGGGCCCGACCTACCTGGGTACTCCCAAAAGTCCCACTTGCTGCTTCACCCCATCCTGGGCCTTCTGTCTCCGGGGGATCAGAAGGAGAACCCATGCAGATTGGTCTAATCCTTTCTGCCTTGACCCCCGAGGAAAGACAACGTCGCCGTCAAGCTAACCTCTGCCTTTATTGTGGGGAATCTGGCCACTTCCTACGCAATTGTCCTGTGAGACCCAATAAGTCCTATTCACGGCCTCTGCTGAACTGTCAAGTCGCCGGATCATCCCCTACTCATCTTATTCTCCCTGTCTCCCTACAGGTAGCAGAAAAGAAGATTCGGCTTCTGGCGATCGTTGATTCCGGGGCATGTAGTTGCTTTCTGGACCGTTCTTTAGCTCAAAGACTGTGTGTCCCCATGCAAGCTAAGGAACAGCGACTCCATATTCTTCTGGCTGATGGTTCTTTGCCCAGTTCCGGGCCTGTTACTGAAGAGACATGCCCCATCTTCACCACAACAGATTCTCTTCACCAGGAATTCCTCCAATTTGACGTCCTTTCCTCACCAATGTTTCCCATTATTTTAGGACTTCCCTGGCTACAGGCCCACAACCCACAGATTGATTGGGTTAAGAGAAGGATCTCCTTCACGTCTAATTACTGCCTGAACCATTGTTTCCTACCTGGATCTGATACTTCTGCTGCTTGCCTGGCCGTCCAACCAGTACATGATCTCCCGGAAAATTTCCCCGCAGTTTATGAGGAATTCATGGACGTATTTGATAAAAAAAAGGCTGAAGCTCTGCCTTCTCACAGGCCTTATGATTGCCCTGTAGAACTTCTGCCTGGAGCCGAGATTCCTTTCGGAAGGATATTCCCGTTATCTGAGAAGGAGCTGGAAACCCTCCGGATTTATATTAACGAAAATTTGGAAAAGGGTTTTATCCGCCTCTCCTCCTCACCAGTAGGGGCCGGGATATTCTTTGTCGAAAAATAGGATGGCACACTAAGACCTTGTGTAAATTACCGGGAGCTTAATAAAATTACTATTAAAAACCGGTATCCTCTACCTCTTATCCCAGAACTGTTTCAACGTTTCCGGGCAGCTCGGATCTTTACCAAATTGGATCTCCGTGGAGCTTACAACCTTGTTCGCATTAGGAAAGGAGATGAGTGGAAGACGGCGTTCAGAACGCAGTTTGGCCATTTTGAATACCTGGTCATGCCTTTCTGGCTGTGTAACGCCCCTGCTACCTTCCAACATCTAGTTAATGACATTTTTCAGGAATTCCTGGATCTCTTTCTGATTGTCTACCTAGATGACATACTCATTTTTTCCTCCACTCTGGAACTCCACCGGACCCATGTTAAAAAGGTACTATTTACTTTAAGGAAACACGGACTTTATGTAAAACCAGAGAAATGCGAATTCAAGAAAGACTCCATTCAATTCCTGGGTCTCATTATCTCAACAAACGGCATTTCCATGGATCCACAGAAAGTGCAGTCAATTCTCAATTGGCCAGCCCCCTGTGATAAGACAGGAGTTAAACGCTTTGTGGGGTTTGCTAACTTCTATCGGAGGTTCGTGAAGGGGTTCTCTATGATTATCTCCCCCATTACCCAATTGACCCGCCAACAGGTCCGTTTCCATTGGTCACAGGAAGCTCAAACGGCCTTTGACAAACTGAAGACGTTGTTCACCTCAGCACCTATTCTCCAGCATCCTGATCCAACCCTACCTTATGTGCTTGAAGTGGATGCTTCAGAAATAGCCACTGGAGCAATCTTATCTCAAAGACAAGGCCCGAAGACTCTTCTGCACCCTGTGGCTTTCTTTTCCCGGAAGATGACACCTCCGGAGAGAAACTATGACGTAGGGGATCGGGAACTCTTGGCCATCAAATGTGCCTTGGAAGAGTGAAGATACTTGCTTGAAGGGGCTACTCATTCCATTTTGATATTCACAGACCACAAAAACCTGGAATACCTCAGGACAGCAAGACGCCTGAGACCCCGTCAAGCTCGATGGGCCTTGTTCTTTTCCCAGTTTAACTTTCATCTTACTTACAGGCCAGGGTCCAAGAACGGGAAAGCAGACGCCTTGTCCAGAATGTTTCCAGATACCCCAAACACAGCCGAACCTAACACCATCCTCTCAGCTCAAAATTTTTTGCTTATTCAAACAGATCAGCAATTAAGCAAGCCTCAGTTCAATGTCTCGAGCCTGGGACCTCTTCCTTGGAAAAACGCGGGGGATTCTTGTGGTTCCAAGAAAGGATTTTTGTTCCTTCACAAATCAGACTACAGGTCCTAAAGACTTTGCATGATCACAAGCTTGCCGGGCACTTCGGGGTCAGGAAGACATGTGAACTCATTCAGCGCCACTTTTGGTGGCCCAATTTAGTTCGGGACTGTAAATCCTATGTGGGTTCTTGTATTACGTGTCTGCGTAACAAGGGGGCTAAGACCAAGTCCTGGGGCCTGTTAAGGCCATTGCCCATCCCGGAACAGCCCTGGAAGCAACTGTCCATGGATTTTATAGTGGAATTACCACCTTCAGAAGGTTTCACTACTGTCCTGGTGGTGGTGGACCGTCTCTCGAAGATGGCGCACTTTTTGCCTATGATTGGCACACCTTCTGCCGTGGAAACAGCTAACATGTTTATTAAAGAAGTGGTCAGGCTACACGGTCTCCCGGACAGTATAGTATCGGACAGAGGCATCCAGTTCACTTCCAAATTCTGGAAAGAGCTTTGCAAATCCTTGTCCATTAAGATATGCCTATCATCAGCCTACCACCCGCAGAGTAATGGTCAAACGGAAAGGACCAACCAGACCCTTGAACAATACCTACGTTGCTTTTGCACTTGCTCCCAGGATAACTGGGTCTCTTTACTTCCGTGCGCGGAATTCACGTATAATAACGCCCTGCATTCTGCAACCAACCAGACCCCGTTCTGGGTGAACTACGGGTTCCATCCTTCTTTTTTGCCCAGTGCTTTCTCAGAAACATCGGTTCCTGCAGTGCAAGACCGGATAATGGCTATCAGGGATAACTACCGGGTGCTTGTAACGCTGAGCGCTCCGGTCCCTGCTTCTGGACCGGAGCGCTCGCAGCGTTCGTTCCAGATCCACTCACCTGTGCCCGCTCCGGCTCTCTCCTCCGCTCCCCACTCACATGGTTCCCGGAGCGCGCGCCCCTGCACCATAGGGCGCCCGCCCGCAGGTCGTTTGAAATTTAAGGGGCCTGTGCACCAGTAATTGGTGCCTGGTCCAAACCTCCCTTCCTGTTTCCTGTTTCCTGTGACCTGTTTCCTGTGACCTGTTTCCTGTGACCTGTTTTTTGTGACCTGTTTCCTGTTTCCTATATAAGTGACCTGCCCTTTCCAGCCATTGCCGGATCTTTGTTGCCTTAGTGAAAGCGTTATTTGTGTAATCCTTTGCCTGTTGCCGAACCCTTTGCTAACGACTATCGCCTCTGAACCTGTGCTGCCTGCCCTGACCTTTGCTACGTCTGACTACGCCTCTGCCTGTCCCTTTTGTACTACGCCTATATCAGCAGTCGGTGAGGTTGAGCCGCTACCAGAGGACACGACCTGGTAGTTACCGCCGCAGCAAGCCCATCCCGCCTTGCGGCGGGCTCTGGTGAAAACCAGTAACTACTTAGAACCGATCCTCCGGTACGGTCCACGCCAATCCCTCACTGACACAGCGGATCCACTCTCTGCACCGCTCCTGCTACCAGTCCGGACCCTGACAGTAAGATCCGGCCATGGATCCCGCTGATGTGCCTCTGCCTAGTATCGCGGACCTTACTACAGTTGTGGCCCAGCAGTCGCAGCAGATCGCTCAGCAAGGTCAACAGCTGGCACAGTTTACCGCCATGCTGCAGCAGCTTCCTCCAGCACAGCAGCAGCCGCCTCCACCGCCTGCATCTGCTTCACCACCGCAGCCTGTGGCTGCCACCACTTCTAGAGTCCGTCTGTCCATGCCGGCCAAGTACGACGGTGATCCCAAGTTGTGCCGCGGATTCTTATCCCAATGCTCCCTTCACCTGGAGATGTCGGCTGACCAGTTCCCCTCGGAGCGAGCCAAGGTGGCATTTGTCGTTAGCCTGCTTTCGGGGAAGGCCCTGGCCTGGGCTACACCACTTTGGGACCGCAACGATCCTGCCACTGCCAGTGTCCAGAGTTTCTTTGTGGAATTCCGGAGTGTTTTTGAGGAGCCAGCCCGGGCTGCCTCAGCAGAGACTGCGTTATTGAACTTGTCCTAGGGGAGTTCCTCTGTCGGAGACTATGCTATCCGTTTCCGCACCCTGGCTTCGGAACTCTCCTGGAATAACGAGGCGCTCTGTGCTACCTTTAAGAAAGGCTTGTCCAGCGCCATAAAGGACGTCCTGGCCGCACGAGAAGTCCCTGCCAACCTGAGTGACCTCATCCATTTGGCCACCAGGATTGACCTGCGTTTTGCTGAACGACGAGAGGAACTGCTACAGGAAAAGGGAAGTGCTCGTCCCAGACGCTTTCCTAGTCTGGCGCCTATCTTCCAGCCTCCACCGCAACCCTCTTCTGGGCCTCCCGCCGAGGAAGCCATGCAGGTGGATCGGTCTCGCCTGACCACGCAAGAAAGGAACCGCCGTAGAGACAAGAACCTCTGTTTGTACTGTGCCAGTACTGAGCACTTTCTAAAGGAAAACACGAAATCAAGATGGCTAAAATCAACTTTGAGAGACAAATAGCGGAGGATAGTAAAAAAAACCCAAAGAAATTCTTTAAATATATCAACAGCAAAAAAACTAGGGCAGAGCATATTGCACACATAATTAACGATGATGGGAGGATGGTTACAGAGGACACTGAAAAAGCAACCGTGCTGAATGCTTTTTTCTCGTCAGTCTTTACGCAGGAAAAGGAAGGGTACACTGACCATGACTGTATGGTTAGTAGTAATACACAGGACTTGCCACTATGGCTAACAGAGGGGGAAATCAGGGAAAGACTGGATAAACTTAACACAAACAAATCACCAGGCCCGGATGGCGTACATCCGAGAGTGCTCAAGGAACTCAGTATGGTTATATCTAGACCACTGTTCCTAATCTTTGCTGACAGTATTAGGACAGGAGATGTACCAGGGGATTGGAGGAAGGCTAACGTGATTCCGATATTCAAAAAGGGCCAGAGACATATCCCGGGAAATTATAGGCCTGTCAGTTTGACATCAATAGTATGTAAACTTCTGGAGGGGATGATAAGGGACTATATCGTAGAGTATGCTAAAGACAACAACATCATCAGTAGTAACCAACACGGGTTTACAAATGGGCGTTGTAAGCGTTGTAATGAGGTAGTAAGCGGGGTGCCCCAGGGCTCAGTCCTGGGACCAACCTTGTTCAATTTATTCATAAACAGCATTGAGGACGGGATCAGTAGTTCGTTATCAATTTTTGCAGATGACACAAAATTGGCCAGGGCAATAACTGCACAGCATGAAGCAGATATCCTACAGAATGACCTGGACAAAATTACGGAGTGGGCAACGACATGGCAAATGAGGTTTAATGTGGAGAAGTGTAAGGTTTTGCACTTGGGGACCAAAAACATAAAAACACAATACATGTTAGGAGGGGAACCCTTGGGGGACTCAAAAATGGAGAAAGATCTGGGAGTCTTGGTTGATGATAGATTAGGCAACAGCATGCAATGCCAAGCGGCAGCTTCCAAAGCCAACAGAATATTAGCATGCATAAAGAAAGGGATGTATTCCAGAGATAAGACTATAATCCTTCCACTTTATAAAACTCTGGTCCGACCGCATCTGGAGTATTCTGTCCAGTTCTGGTCGCCAGTCCTCAGGAGGGATGTGTTGGAGCTGGAGAGAGTCCAGAGAAGGGCAACTAAACTAATTAGGGGATTGGAGGACCTTACCTATGAAGAGCGGCTGCAATCGCTCGATTTATTTTCCCTGGAGAAGAGACGTCTGAGAGGGGACATGATAGCAATTTATAAATATCTTAATGGGGATCTCAGCTTAGAAAAAAAGCTGTTCATTCGAAGGAATTGCATGAGGACTCGAGGACATACAATGCGATTAGAGGAGAAGCGTTTTAACCTCAGGCAACGTGGGGGGTTCTTTACTGTTAGGGCTACAAGATTGTGGAATTGTCTACCACAAGAGGTGGTTTCTGCGGGTAGTATGGTGACTTTCAAAAGACTCTTAGACTTACATCTCAAGGATCAGGAGATAAAGGGCTATGTTAGATGATTACAGTCACACACACCTACACAGGTTGAACTGGATGGACTATTGTCTTTATTCAACCTCACCTACTATGTAACTATGTAACTATGTAACTATGACTGTCCTCTCCGTCCACCGCGTCAGGGAAACGCTCGCACCTAGTCAACGTGGGAGAGGCGTTGCTAGGTGTGAATACCTCCTCTCCACGCATTACGGTACCCGTGCGGATTTCCGTGTCCGCCAAGATCTCCTTTGCTGCCTCTGCCTTTCTGGATTCCGGTTCAGCCGGTAACTTCATCGACGCCTCGCTGGTGAACAAGTTCCACATCCCTGTGGTTCGTTTACTGAAGCCCATCTTCATCTCCACAGTTAATGGAGAGAGACTCGACGGTATGGTGCAGTTCCGTACAGAACCCCTCCAGATGGACATCGGAGTCCTGCATTCTGAGCGATTGGAGTTTTTTGTGTTACCCCATTGCACCTCAGAACTCCTCTTGGGTCTGCCCTGGCTCCAGCGCCATTGTCCCGTTCTGGATTGGACCTCCGGAGAGGTTCGAAGCTGGGGTTCGGCTTGTTTCGGCAGATGTCTCAAGTCGGTACGAGTCAAGTCTGCACCTGTTATTTCTCCTCCTCCCGGTCTGCCTGAACCATATGCAGATTTTCCAGACGTTTTTTGCAAGAAACAGGCGGAGGTGTTGCCTCCACATAGGCCATATGACTGCCCCATTGACTTGCAACCTGGCAATACGCCGCCTAGGGGAAGAATCTATCCTCTCTCCCCTCCAGAGACTCTAGCCATGTCAGATTATATCCAGGAGAACCTGCAGAGAGGGTTTATCAGGAAATCCTCTTCTCCTGCTGGAGCAGGATTCTTCTTTGTTGCGAAGAAGGACGGTACCCTTAGGCCTTGCATAGACTTTCGGGGTCTCAACAGCATTACTGTAAAGAACCGTTACCCTCTTCCCCTGATTACGGAACTCTTTGACCGGTTACAAGGCGCCAAGTACTTCACCAAGTTGGATCTCAGAGGGGCCTATAACCTTATTCGCATCCGAGAGGGTGACGAGTGGAAGACGGCTTTTAACACCCGAGACGGGCATTTTGAGTACTTAGTCATGCCTTTCGGGCTCTGTAACGCTCCAGCGGTCTTCCAGGAGTTCGTTAATGACATTTTCCGAGACCTGCTCTATACCTGTGTCGTGGTCTATTTGGATGACATCCTCATCTTCTCTACTAACTTGGATCAACACCGTGCTCATGTCCGCTTAGTACTCTCCCGTCTCAGAAAGAACCGTCTCTACGCTAAATTTGAAAAGTGTTTGTTCGACCGTACCAGCCTTCCCTTCCTGGGCTACATCATTTCTGCCAAGGGACTACAAATGGATCCTGCCAAACTGTCTGCCATCCTGGACTGGCCTCGTCCCTCTGGCCTTAAGGCCATCCAGCGATTCCTCGGATTCGCAAACTATTATAGACAGTTCATCCCGCATTACTCCACCCTTGTGGCACCAATTGTAGCCCTAACCAAGAAGGGGGCTAACCCGAAATCTTGGCCGCCCCAGGCCGAGAAGGCATTCAGCGCTCTTAAGTCTGCCTTTGCCACCGCCCCAGTTCTGTCCAGACCGGATCCTACTAAGCCGTTCTACCTGGAAGTAGACGCTTCCTCTGTTGGTGCTAGTGCTTTGCTCATGCAAAAGACTACGAGAGGCAAGTCGGTTACTTGCGGGTTTTTCTCTAAGACTTTCTCTCCCGCTGAAAGAAATTATTCTATTGGGGATAGAGAATTACTCGCCATCAAGCTGGCCTTGGAAGAGTGGCGGCATTTACTGGAAGGATCGGTACATCCCGTGAACATCTACACGGATCATAAAAATTTATCTTACCTCCAGTCTGCTCAGAGACTAAATCCCCGCCAAGCTCGCTGGTCTCTATTTTTTGCCAGATTTAACTTCCGGATCCACTTTCGTCCAGCGAGCAAGAACCTCAGGGCCGATGCCCTCTCTCGTTCGTCTGATGTCACAGGAGAGGAAGTCAAGCCACAGCACATTGTGCCTCCGGAATGTCTGGTCACCGTGGCACCTATAGACTTGCGTAACCTCCCTCCCGGAAAGACCTATGTTTCTCCCCGTCTTCGCCTAAAGGTTCTTAAGTGGGGACATTCTTCTCTTCTCGCAGGACATCCTGGCGTCCGAAAGACTCTACAACTTATCTCCAGGAGATATTGGTGGCCATCCTTGGAGAAGGACATCTCTGAATTTGTACAGTCCTGCTCTGTATGTGCCAGAGACAAAACCCCTCGCCAAAGACCCGCCGGCTTTCTCCAGCCACTTCCCATACCAGAGACCCCTTGGTCCAATATCGCGATGGACTTTGTTACGGACCTACCACCATCTCACGGGAAAACGATAATTTGGGTCGTCGTAGATCGCTTCTCGAAGATGGCGCACTTCATCCCGTTGCCAGCCTTACCATCCGCACCTCAGTTGGCCAAGCATTTCCTCCGACACATCTTCCGGTTACACGGCCTGCCTTCACATATTGTCTCCGATAGAGGAGTCCAGTTTGTGTCCAAGTTCTGGAGGGCTCTCTGTGGACGGCTTAAAATCAAGCTGGATTTCTCTTCTTCATACCACCCCCAAACCAACGGACAAGTAGAGCGGGTCAATCAAATCTTGGGCGACTACCTTCGCCACTTCGTTTCCTCCCGTCAAGACGATTGGGTTGACCTCCTCCCATGGGCGGAGTTCTCCTATAACCACAAAGACTCTTCCGCCACCAACAAGTCTCCCTTCTTCGTGGTTTACGGTCGTCATCCTCTGCCTCCTATGCCGTTATCCTCCTCCTCCGGTGTACCTGCAGTGGATGACCTGGTGCAAGACTTTTCTGCCATCTGGCGTGAGACGCGCCTGTCCCTCTTACAGGCCTCATCCCGCATGAAAATCCAAGCGGACAAGAAACGTCGGTCTCCTCCTGTCCTGGTTCCTGGGGACAGAGTTTGGCTCTCCTCCAAGTACGTCCGCTTCAGGGTTCCTAGTTACAAGCTTGGTCCTCGTTATTTGGGACCCTACAAGGTCAAGAAGAGGATCAATCCTGTGTGTTACCAACTCCATCTCCCTCCCTCCCTTAAAATTCCCAACTGTTTTCATGTCTCCCTCCTCAAGCCTGCGGTCTTTAATCGCTTTTCCCCCAAGAATCTTCCTCCCACGCCTGTATCCGGTACCTCGGATGTCTTCTCCGTTCAGGAGATATTGGCCTCTAAATTGGTCAGGGGGAGAAGATATTTTGGTGGACTGGGAGGGCTGCGGTCCTGAAGAGAGATCCTGGGAGCCAGAGGAGAATATCTTTTACCGTAACCTCATCCTCAGGTTTCTGGGTACCAAAAAGAGGGGGAGACCAAAGGGGGGGGTACTGTAACGCTGAGCGCTCCGGTCCCTGCTTCTGGACCGGATCGCTCGCAGCGTTCGTTCCAGATCCACTCACCTGTGCCCGCTCCGGCTCTCTCCTCCGCTCCCCGCTCACATGGTTCCCGGAGCGCGCGCCCCTGCACCATAGGGCGCCCGCCCGCAGGTCGTTTGAAATTTAAGGGGCCTGTGCACCAGTAATTGGTGCCTGGTCCAAACCTCCCTTCCTGTTTCCTGTTTCCTGTGACCTGTTTCCTGTGACCTGTTTCCTGTGACCTGTTTCCTGTTTCCTATATAATTGACCTGCCCCTTCCAGCCATTGCCGGATCTTTGTTGCCTTGTTGCCTTAGTGAAAGCGTTATTTGTGTAATCCTTTGCCTGTTGCCGAACCCTTTGCTAACGACTATCGCCTCTGAACCTGTGCTGCCTGCCCTGACCTTTGCTACGTCTGACTACGCCTCTGCCTGTCCCTTTTGTACTACGCCTATATCAGCAGTCGGTGAGGTTGAGCCGCTACCAGAGGACACGACCTGGTAGTTACCGCCGCAGCAAGCCCATCCCGCCTTGCGGCGGGCTCTGGTGAAAACCAGTAACTACTTAGAACCGATCCTCCAGTACGGTCCACGCCAATCCCTCACTGACACAGCGGATCCACTCCCTGCACCGCTCCTGCTACCAGTCCGGACCCTGACAGTGCTACAGGACTCCATATCCAAAGCCCAACAGGAGTACAAGAAATTTTATGACCGCAAGAAAAAGGAAAATCCTATGTATAAGGTCGGGGATAAAGTGTGGCTCTCCTCAAACAACCTACGACTATCTTGCCCTTCTAAAAGTTGGGACCAAGGTTTATTGGGCCTTTTAGAATCAAAAGGATGATAAACCCTGTGGCTTTTGAACTGGCTTTACCCAATTCATACAAGATCCATCCTGTATTCCATGTTTAGGACAGGAGATGTACCAGGGGATTGGAGGAAGGCTAACGTGATTCCGATATTCAAAAAGGGCCAGAGAAATATCCCGGGAAATTATTGGCCTGTCAGCTTGACATCAATAATATGTAAACTTTTGGAGGGGATGATAAGGGACTATATCATAGAGTATGCTAAAGACAACAACATCATCAGCAGTAACCAGCACGGGTTTACAAATGGGCGTTCTTGTCAAACCAATCTCTTAGCATTCTACGAGGAGGTGAGCTGTGAGCTAGATAGGGGCAGACCAGTGGATGTGGTGTACTTGGATTTCGCTAAGGCGTTTGATACAGTTCCCCACAAGCGCTTAATTTATAAAATAAGGTCTGCAGGTATCGACAGCAGGGTTTGCTCTTGGATACGGAACTGGCTAAAAGGCCGTGTCCAAAGGGTGGTAATAAACAGCGCATACTCAGACTGGTCTAAGGTAGTAAGCGGGGTGCCCCAGGGCTCAGTCCTGGGACCAACCTTGTTCAATTTATTCATAAACAGCATTGAGGACGGGATCAGTAGTTCGTTATCAGTTTTTGCAGAGGACACAAAATTGGCCAGGGCAATAACTGCACAGCATGAAGCAGATATCCTACAGAATGACCTGGACAAAATTACGGAGTGGGCAAAGACATGGCAAATGAGGTTTAACGTGGAGAAGTGTACGGTTCTGCACTTGGGGACTAAAAACATAAAAACACAATACACGTTAGGGGGGGAACCCTTGGGGGAATCAAAAATGGAGAAAGATCTGGGAGTCTTGGTTGATGATAGATTAGGCAACAGCATGCAATGTCAAGCGGCGGCTTCCAAAGCCAACAGAATATTAGCATGCATAAAGAAAGGGATGCATTCCAGAGATAAGACTATAATCCTTCCACTTTATAAAACTCTGGTCCGACCGCATCTGGAGTATTCTGTCAAGTTCTGGTCACCAGTCCTCAGGAGGGATGTGTTGGAGCTGGAGAAAGTCCAGAGAAGGGCAACTAAACTGATTAGGGGGTTGGAGGACCTTAACTATGAAGAGCGGCTGCAATCGCTCGATTTATTTTCCCTGGAGAAGAGACGTCTGAGAGGGGACATGATAGCAATTTATAAATATCTTAATGGGGATCTCAGCTTAGAAAAAAAGCTGTTCATTCGAAGGAATTGCATGAGGACTCGAGGACATACAATGCGATTAGAGGAGAAGCGTTTTAACCTCAGGCAACGAGGAGGGTTCTTTACTGTTAGGGCTACAAGATTGTGGAATTGTCTACCACAAGAGGTGGTTTCTGCGGGAAGTATGGTGACTTTCAAAAGACTCTTAGACTTACATCTCAAGGATCAGGAGATTAAGGGCTATGTTAGATGATTACAGTCACACACACCTACACAGGTTGAACTGGATGGACTATTGTCTTTATTCAACCTCACCTACTATGTAACTATGTTTCCCTGCTTAAGCCTGCAATTTCTAGCCCTTTCCCAGGAGGGAAGAAATGCCTCCACCTCTAGTTTCAGTGGCGGGTGAACCTGAATATGAAGTGTAAATCATTCTGGATTGTCGAAAAAGGGGTGAGCTCATACAGTATCTTATAAAATGGAAACGTTACCCCACTGAAGACAATTCCTGGGAACCAGCTAGTAACCTGCATGCCCCCAGGCTGGTACAGGAATTCCACAGCAGATTCCCGGAAAGATTGGCCCGGTTGGGCATCTGGAGGCTGCCCCTTGGGGGGGGCACTGCCAGAGAAATGGCCATGCTGCAACTGGCAACTCAGCCAGTACTTCCATTGGCCGCAATGGACTCAGGCCATAGACTCATTGTCAGTGAAATGGCTGTGCTGCAACTGGCAAATTTGCCAGTACTTCCCATGGCTGCAATGGACTCAGGCCACAGACTGATTCACTGGCCTATAAAAGGACTCTGCTCAGCCCATCTGATTGCTGGATTGTCTTCAGCTCTTCCTGTTTCCTGTGCATTGCTACTTCCTGGATTCCAGGTTGACCCGGCTTGTTTCTGACCTGTCTGCTCTCTCTCCTGGCTTTGACCCACGGCTTCGTCTGACCCTTCGATCCTGCTCCAGTGTTTGACCCTCGGCTTGTGTGACCATCCTTGCTCTCTTGTCCTCTGCCTGACTTCTAGTGTACCGATCCCGGCTTGCTCAACAGACTTGCTTCTGCTCAATCCCCTTGTCTTGGCGACCTGTTTGGACTGATACCTGTGTATGACCCTCGGCCTGGCTTTTACCTGCACATTGCTTGATTCCCTGGAGGCCCTGCAAGTTGTTCCAGGATACCCTTGTGAACCTTTACCTGCACTCCACAAGCATCCAGTGCTCCTTGGGACGCGTCACCTCCTGTCCCAGTTCCAGGGGTGATTCGCACCGAGCTGCAAGGGAAGCCCTCTCAGCATTTCGGCCTCTACCAAGAAGTGATCTGACAATAACACTTTCCTAACACCATTGTCATTATTCCTGTGACACTTTGGGCCTAATTCAGTATACGTTTGGAGTAGAGCTGCTCACTTCTCCAGAAATAACTCAAATTCATTGCATCCTTATTAGGTGGCTGGAGTTAAACCTTCAACTAGGTGCTTTAGTGAATTCGAGTTGGAGTTAACTTAGACTGAATTCAGGTTTGTAGTTAACTTAGGCTGAATTTGAGTTTGGAGTTAACCAAATTCCTGTTGTGTTTTTCATAAAAGGAAATTTGTCTATTCTGAATCACTATTACACAGCAATGTCATCTATTATGGTTTATTTTAATTTTAAGGTATAGTTATGTATCTTATGTGTTTTAACCTTTAGATTTACTAATTAGCAGTCTTCATTCGTTATTCATCTGAAACTTTCAGGCATATCTGATTATATTCAGCACTTTGGTGTAGTGGGCTAAGCTCATAGCCAAAGATTGCTAGGTCATGAATTCAAGGCCCAACCATGATAACACCCTGTGTGCTCACAGTTGTGTGTCATTATTTTTTTGGCCACATAGTAATATATTGGCTACATCACCTAAAATTGCATGTCAATGGCCATGTATATTCAAGAAACAGACATGCATATGTGCAGGGTGCAATTATGCATTTTCCAAGTTTCAGTATTTATTTAAAGCTGTCTAAAATTTAAGGAGGTGATGGCACACTTGGGATTTGAACTCATGCTCTCAGTGTTTATAGCCAGGAACACTAACCACTAAACCATTAAGCTGAGCATGATTACCCCTGGAATATTTATTCCCATGTTTCAATAGTTAACCACTTCCTTACAGGGCAGTTACACCCCTTCCTGCCCAGGCCAATTTTCAGCTTTTTATACTGTTGCATTTTGAATGACAATTGCGCGGTCATGCAACCCTGTACCTAACACAAATGTATGACACTATTTTCATAAAAAAAATAGTGCTTTCTTTTGGTGGTATTTGATCACTGTAGAGGTGAATGGTGTAGCGCTTATATAGATATAAAATGAACTCCACAGTCCATATACAGATATATAAATCCTTCGAAGGAAAGCGAGTCTGTACAGAAAGACGTGCTCCCAAAAGTGTAGCCAATTACTTCACACTCCAACAGATCTGTGCAGAGAGACCACCACCAAGAGAAAAGATGGCCCCTTACCGCAATGTATGGATCCCCACTACAGAGATCAGATCCAGCTCAATTCACACATCAGTAAGACCCTTGCAGACAGTACCCGGCTCGTAGCGATATCCACATCAGCGCCAATCAATAAAGGCACAGGTATAGGTGCATGTGTGAAAAAAGAGGGACAACTCCCATAGTGAAGTACAATAGCGAATGTGTTTATTGATGCACTAGTATAAAAATTGGCAACTCACATTTCGTAGCAGATTAAACAGCATGTCTCTCTCAGATATCGCCTTTAGGACCTGGTTTCCAACCAAGAAAATGGCCGCCGCGTCCCCTCGTGTGTCCCAGCGTGGCTCCTCCTACGCGTTTCATCAGTAAATGACGTCGTCAGGGGGTGTGGCCTGCGGTGATCCAATCTCTTTTATACGCTGGATGGGACGGAAAAGGCTGAATTTCGTATAACCACCCGAAGCCGGAAGTCGAGCATATGCGCTCCAACGACCGGAACTTCCGGGTCAAAATGCCAATACTCCATATCCTGGTGCCGGTCGCTTGCACTCCAGCTCCCCGGAAACATGCGCTTCAACGACCGGAACCAGGAAATCATACAATCCACAACATTCTGCAGCGGATGTCAGTTTAATGAAAAACAGCACCCGAACATAAGCCAGAATATATGGAATATGGACTATGACTTAGCATGAATATATGTGCTCAATCTATTAGCACAATGGTGATGCCATAAAATTCACATTACTACATGACATGACATATTCCCCATTTATGGCCAATATCGATATTAATGGGGATATAAACTTCACTCTTGGCTTTCATTATATCAATAATGACCATACTTGTTGACCATGTAGTGCTGTAATGCACAAAGATAGCACCACCACAGAGGATCCACTAAGGTGCGCAGTGCCATCCTCCGGTCACGAAAGCAGGCCCCAAAGGCAATCTACCAAATACAGTGCCAATCATAAAAACAAAAATACAACATAAAGTATACTAACAATAAAAAAACAACAAAAAAGTTATAAAAAGCTTTTAGGGCATCACTTATTAAGACAATAAGATAAAATACACCCCAAACTCATACATGATATTAAAATTCCAAAATTAGTGGCTATGATAAATAATCAGACCATGGGACATCGAGAGGACACATCAATTATGCATTATTGATGAACGCATTGATGTCCCAATCGATGTTTAACCCATGGGGGGCATACGTTTTCAATCGGTAAATCCAGCTAGTTTCCAGCTGGGAAACGCCTCTTGTACGATTATCACCCCTCCAACTGCCAGAAAATTTATCAATACCTAAAAAACACAGTGCCTTTGGGGTCTCCCCCATGGCAAAGGTCATAATGCCGCGAGACACTGTGCTTTGGGAATTTTTTTATAATATTTGCCACATGCTCCTGCAGATGCACATGCAGCATGCGAATCGTACGGCCCACATATTCGCGGCCACATGGGCAGCGTAACAGGTAGACCACATGCCGCGTGGTACAAGTAATAAACGGCTTAATTTTGATGTCTTGTTGGGTGGAATTGGAGAAGAATGACTCGACCCTCCTCGTCCTACAAGCATTGATTTTGCAAATGGCACAACGTCTGCAGGGGTAAAAACCCCCTCTGTGCTGGAAGAATGAAACAGTTTTAGGTGGATCTATGATATTGGGAGCCACTTGTAGCCGCAAAGGGGGGACACCCCTAAATATGATCTTAGGGGCTACCGGCAAGACGGATCCCAATACACTGTCATTCTTCAGGACGTGCCAATGCTTACGGATGATCTTTTTGACCTAGAAGTGCTGAATAGAATAGGAGGAAAAAAAGGCGTATTGGAAATCCTCATTTGTATTTCGCACTCTCGGTTGCAACAGATCCTCCCTATTACGGTTATCTGCCTGCACAAGAGCCCTCTCAAGTTCCTCCTCCTTATACCCTTTCTCCAAAAACTTGGATTTTAGGGTATCTGCCTCCCGCAGAAAGTCAGACCTATTAGAGCAGTTCCTCTTCAGTCTGAGAAACTGACTGACAGGAACGGATTTAAGCCACGACACGTGATGGCAACTAGATGTGTCAATAAATCCGTTCCTGTCAGTCTCTTTGAAAAAGGTAGAGGTTTCTAGGACATTGCCCGCAACCTTAATCCTGAGATCCAAGAAATGGATCTCAGAATTGCTACTTTCATGGGTGAGTCTGATACCCCTATAATTGGTATTGAGCTCCGAGATGAATGAATCCAAAGATTCAAAGTCACCATCCCATAGGAGGAGGATGTCATCGATGTACCTGACAACCTCCGGTCTCGGAACATCACCGATGACATCCTCCTCCCATTTGGCCATGAATAAATTGGCCATACTTGGCGCAAACTTCGCGCCCATGGCCACACCCTTGTTCTGTCTGTAGAAGGTGCCCCCGAACCAGAAGAAATTGTGGGCCATGGCATAATCAAGCAGGGCCAAAATAAATTCACACTGAAAATTCAACATACTACTTTGTCCCAAAAAGTGCTCAACAGCTTCTCTCCCATGCCGATGCGAAATCACCGTGTAGAGTGACGAGACATCGGCAGTAGCTAGAATATATCTATCCTTCCACTCTATGTCTTTAAGGATGTTGATTACCTGCATAGAGTCTCTTAGGAAGGAGGGTGTTTTCATCACCAATGGCTGCAAAAAGAAGTCAATGTATTTACCCACCCGGGAGGTAACCGAATCAATGCCACTAATGATTGGCCTCCCGGGTGGGTTCACCGCATCTTTATGCACCTTGGGCAGGTAGTACATGATGGGTACCCTTGGAGCAGATGGCACTAAAAAGGATTTCTCCTTCTTAGTGCAATAAACTCCTTTTTATAGGCCACAGTTGGATTACCCCTGAGGGGGATATAGGTCTCCCTATCAGACAGCAACCTGTCCATTTCTCTATTGTAGGCCGAGGTGTCCAAAATGACTATCCCTCCCCCCTTGTCTGCTGGCCTCACAATTATATCCTCACGCTCTTTTAATGAGCGCATCCCTCGTTTAAACATGCTTGTCTGATGCACATTTTTGAGGCTAAGTTTGTCCAGGTCCTTGGCGACCAAATCCCGAAACACCGTCAGGGAAGGGGCCAAGGAGCCAGGAGGGTTAAAAAGTGAAGCATTGGCAAACGGTGTGGCCTTTACTCCCATAACATATTCTGACCTGGGAGCAATTGGATTCCCCATAAAATGCCTCTTTATGCTCATCTTCCGCACATACTTGTGTAAGTTGATGAACGTGTCAAACTTACTCAGAGGTCGGGGAGGGGCATACTTCAGACCATGATTAAGCACATACTTCTCCTCATTAGAGAAGGAAGCCGTGCTTAAATTGAACAGACCCTGGTCCTTCAGTGCCGCCTTCTTTTTATTGCTGACCCTCCTCCCCCCTCTAGTCCCTTTCTTCCTTCTTTCTGCCTCTTGCTCCTTGGGGTCCCCTCCTGAAAAGGGGTATTGGATGGCCTATAGGGTCCATATCCCCCAGGTGGATTAGAGAGTGTTGGTTGGGGAGGGTTATAGCTCTGTGGGTTGCGAGCCCATTGTTCATCCCCATTCTGATAATAGGGTCCCCCAGGCCGAAAGGGAGGTATGAAGTCCCTCCCTTGCGGGTGTGAGGTGATGTATTGGGCCCCACCCTCAAAGCTATCCTGCAGGGGTAGGAACCTGTTCTCAGAGGCAGGAAAGTTCCCTCTTGGCTGAGAGGCTGAATTTCCCCTGCCTCTTCCCCTACCTCTCCCCCGTCCCCGTCCATGCCTTGGTTGTACCCAGGCATTGGAAGTTGAATGGAGGTAGTTGGACTGCCCTGATGGTAACGTAATGTCCATCGGAGTACTAGGTGGAATAATTGCTTGAGCATTTTGTGTCTCGACCGGATAGGGACAGTGGTTGGATTCAGCCGGTTCGCACCGGTTCCATAGAACCGGTTACTAACGTTCTGCAAGTTCGCAGAGCCGGCTGAATCCCTCTGCACGTCCAAGCGCAGTACAATTGAATGTCCCGCGCTCGGACCGCGCAGCCGCAGACGTGGCGGCCAAGGAGCGGAGCAGCGCGCCCCCGACCCGCCCATTCTGTGACAATAGCGAATGAGAATTCGCTATTGTCACACGGATCCTCCTCCTGGCCAATCAGGGAGCGGGTCCTCCCGCTTCCTGATTGGCCAAAAGGCAAACACCGTGCCATTGGACAAGGAGGAGGCGCCGCGGGAGGACTGAAGACTCGGAGATGTGGGGAGCCGGGGACTGAAGAGAAGCTGCGAGAGAGGTAAGTGCTGGGGGATCGCTGGCACTCTGCAATCATTGGGGGCAATGTGTGGCTGGCACTCTGCAATCATTGGGGGCAATGTGTGGCTGGCACTCTGCAATTGGGGGCAATGTGTGGCTGGCACTCTGCAATCATTGGGGGCAATGTGTGACTGGCACTCTGCAATCATTGGGGGCAATGTGTGACTGGCACTCTGCAATTGGGGGCAATGTGTGGCTGGCACTCTGCAATTGGGGGCAATGTGTGGCTGGCACTCTGCAATCATTGGGGGCAATGTGTGGCTGGCACTCTGCATTCATTGGGGGCAATGTGTGGCTGGCACTCTGCATTCATTGGGGGCAATGTGTGGCTGGCACTCTGCAATCATTAGGGGCAATGTGTGGCTGGCACTCTGCAATCATTGGGGGCAATGTGTGGCTGGCACTCTGCAATCATTGGGGGCAATGTGTGGCTGGCACTCTGCAATCATTGGGGGCAATGTGTGGCTGGCACTCTGCAATCATTGGGGGCAATGTGTGGCTGGCACTCTGCAATTGGGGGCAATGTGTGGCTGGCACTCTGCAATCATTGGGGGCAATGCGTGGCTGGCACTCTGCAATCATTGAGGGCAATGTGTGGCTGGCACTCTGCAATCATTGGGGGCAATGTGTGGCTGGCACTCTGCAATCATTAGGGGCAATGTGTGGCTGGCACTCTGCAATCATTGGGGGCAATGTGTGGCTGGCACTCTGCAATCATTGGGGGCAAAGTGTGGCTGGCACTCTGCAATTGGGGGCAATGTGTGGCTGGCACTCTGCAATCATTGGGGGCAATGTGTGGCTGGCACTCTGCAATCATTGGGGGCAATGTGTGGCTGGCACTCTGCAATTGGGGGCAATGTGTGGCTGGCACTCTGCAATCATTAGGGGCAATGTGTGGCTGGCACTCTGCAATCATTGGGGGCAATGTGTTTCTGGCACTCTGCAATTGGGGGCAATGTGTGGCTGGCACTCTGCAATCATTGGGGGCAATGTGTGGCTGGCACTCTGCAATCATTGGGGGCAATGTGTGGCTGGCACTCTGCAATCATTGGGGGCAATGTGTGGCTGGCACTCTGCAATCATTAGGGGCAATGTTTGGCTGGCACTCTGCAATCATTGGGGGCAATGTGTGGCTGGCACTCTGCAATCATTGGGGGCAATGTGTGGCTGGCACTCTGCAATCATTGGGGGCAATGTGTGGCTGGCACTCTGCAATCATTGGGGGAAATGTGTGGCTGGCACTCTGCAATCATTGGGGGCAATGTGTGGCTGGCACTCTGCAATCATTGGGGGCAATGTGTGGCTGGCACTCTGCAATCATTGGGAGCAATGTGTGGCTGGCACTCTGCAATCATTGGGGGCAATGTGTGGCTGGCACTCTGCAATCATTAGGGGCAATGTGTGGCTGGCACTCTGCAATTGGGGGCAATGTGTGGCAGGCACTCTGCAATCATTAGGGGCAATGTGTGGCTGGCACTCTGCAATCATTGGGGGAAATGTGTTTCTGGCACTCTGCAATTGGTGGCAATGTGTGGCATGCACTCTGCAATCATTGGGGCAATGTGTGGCTGGCACTCTGCAATTGGGGGCAATGTGTGGCTGGCACTCTGCACTCATTAGGGGCAATGTGTGGCTGGCACTCTGCAATGATTGGGGGCAATGTGTTTCTGGCACTCTGCAATTGGGGTCAATGTGTGGCTGGCACTCTGCAATCATTGGGGGTAATGTGTGGCTGGCACTCTGCAATCATTGGGGGCAATGCTGTGGCTGGCACTCTGCAATCATTGGGGGAAATGTGTGGCTGGCACTCTGCAATCATTAGGGGCAATGTGTGGCTGTCACTCTGCAATCATTGGGGGCAATGTGTGGCTGGCACTCTGCAATTGGGGGCAATGTGTGGCTGGCACTCTGCAATCATTGGGGGCAATGTGCGGCTGGCACTCTGCAATCATTGGGGGCAATGCTGTGGCTGGCACTCTGCAATCATTGGGGGAAATGTGTGGCTGGCACTCTGCAATCATTAGGGGCAATGTGTGGCTGTCACTCTGCAATCATTAGGGGCAATGTGTGGCTGGCACTCTGCAATCATTGGGGGCAATGTGTGGCTGGCACTCTGCAATCATTAGGGGCAATGTGTGGCTGTCACTCTGCAATCATTGGGGGCAATGTGTGGCTGGCACTCTGCAATTGGGGGCAATGTGTGGCTGGCACTCTGCAATCATTGGGGGCAATGTGCGGCTGGCACTCTGCAATCATTGGGGGCAATGCTGTGGCTGGCACTCTGCAATCATTGGGGGAAATGTGTGGCTGGCACTCTGCAATCATTAGGGGCAATGTGTGGCTGTCACTCTGCAATCATTAGGGGCAATGTGTGGCTGGCACTCTGCAATCATTGGGGGCAATGTGTGACTGGCACTCTGCAATCATTAGGGGCAATGTGTGGCTGGCACTCTGCAATCATTGAGGGCAATGTGTGGCTGGCACTCTGCAATGCAATTGGGGGCAATGTGTGGCTGGCACTCTGCAATCATTGGGGGCAATGTGTGGCTGGCACTCTGCAATTGGGGGCAATGTGTGGCTGGCACTCTGCAATCATTGGGGGCAATGTGTGGCTGGCACTCTGCAATCATTGGGGGCAATCTTTGCGACTGGTGAGTAACTTGCGACTGGTGAGTATCTTTGCAACTGGTGAGTATCTTTGCGACTGGTGAGTATCTTGTGACTGGTGAGTATCTTGCGACTGGTGAGTATCCTTGCGACTGGTGAGTATCCTAGCGACTAGCGAGTATCTTTGCGACTGGTGAGTATCGTTGCGACTGGTGAGTATCTTGCGACTGGTGAGTATCTTTGCGTCTGTTGGATCTTTGCGACTGGTGAGTATCTTAGTGACTGGTTAGTATATTAGCGACTGGTGAGGACCCTAGGTTTAGTACCAGGGGAGACAGAGGTAGTGTAGGTAAGGAAGATCAGGCCGTAGTGTAGGTAAGGAAGAGCAGGCCGTTAATATTATCCCCATAGAGTAGAGGGTAATAATGTCCGACAGGATTGCGGATGCCACTCAGTGCACTTCTTGCTGCATGTATGCGTTCCTTGATGAACCATTCGAGGGCGAATACTGCTGTGCAAGATGTGAGCGACTTGTTGCTCTGGTAGACCAGATCCTGGACCTACAGAACACAGTGGCAACACTGCGTGGCATCAACAACCTGGAAAGGAGCTTGGACATTACCTATCAGGCGCTGGCAGGGGCCAGCATAGAGGAGGGAGGAATAGAGGAGACGCAAGCAGCAGAGGTACGCAGCTGGGTGACCGTTAGGAATGTTAGTGGGAGGAGAGTCAGGGAGGCCAATCCTGAGTTGGTACACCCTAACAAACCTGCCGAGTTGCAGGTTGAGGGGGATATCAACTCAGGGGTGGCAGTGCTGGAGCATGCGCCCTCCCCCAGCTGCCAGGGGAGGGACGGCTCCAGGAAGAAGGGGGGCCGTAACTCAGGAAAGGTTAGAAAGGTTGTGGTAGTTGGGGACTCAATTATCAAGAGGACAGAGAGGGCAATCTGTGAAAAAGATCTCGTGAACCGAACAGTTTGTTGTTTACCGGGCGCCCGCGTTCGGCATATCGCAGATCTGGCAGACAGATTGTTGTGTGGGGCTGGGGATGACCCAGCGGTCATGGTGCATGTGGGCACTAATGACAAAGTTAAAGGTAGGTGGAGGATCCTTAAGAACGATTTCAGGGACTTAGGTAATAGATTGAGGAAAAGGACCTCCAAGGTGGTTTTCTCTGAAATACTGCCTGTACCTCGAGCCACACAGGAGAGGCAGAAGGAAATTAGGGAACTTAACAAGTGGCTGAGGAATTGGTGTAGGAAGGAGGGGTTTGGGTTCCTGGAGAACTGGGCTGACTTCTCAGTCGGCTACCGGCTCTTTAGTAAGGATGGGCTGCACCTTAATGGGGACGGTACAGCTCTTTTGGGGAGAAAGATGGCCACCAAGTTGGAGGGGCTTTTAAACTAGGAGACGGGGGGAGGGCTCAGAAGTAGAGTCAGTCAGGAGGGAGCAGAGGACAGAAGGCAGCTGTAGTGTCAGCAGCGACAGTAGGTTCACAATGTCAAATGGCAGGTCTGTGCGGGAAAATCTCAGACCAAACAGGAATAAACATAACCGCCAATTGTGCTTAACTTCCGTAAAACTAAGAGGGGTATATAATAATGCCAGGAGCCTAGCTAATAAAATGGATGAGTTGGAAATGTTAGTACATGAGGAGGACATAGACCTTGTGGGAATAACAGAAACTTGGTTCGACCCCTCACATGACTGGCTGGCCAATATCCAAGGGTATTCGGTGTACCGGAAGGACAGGGTAGGAAAAAGAGGGGGAGGGGTATGTCTCTATGTCAAGAACAATATAAAGGTGATAGAAAGGAGTGAAATTACGGATGGGATGAGCATGGATTTAGAATCTGTGTGGGTTGAACTCCATAAGGAAGGAGAAAAGGGGAAAGTAATTGTGGGGGTTTGCTATAGGCCACCTAACCAAGGGGAGGAGGTAGAGCTGGAATTTTTAGCACTAATGGGTAAAGTGGCAAAATTGGGATCAGTCATCATATTGGGGGACTTCAATTATCCCGACATTGACTGGGAAGAGGGGACTGCACACTCACAGAAGGCCCGACTATTCACGGAAACCTTACAAGATAATTACATGTCACAGTTGGTGGATTCCCCTACCAGAGAAAACGCAGTCCTGGATCTATTGCTCACTAATGACCCAGACCTAATCTCGGAGGTAGGAGTCCAGGACAACCTGGGCTCTAGCGATCACAGGATGATCACATTTAGTGTAAATAACAATATAACAAGGCAAGTGGGGAATATAAGAACCCTAAACTTCAGAAGGGCAAACTTTCCAAAATTGTACTCATTGATGGAAAGGGTAAACTCGGACCAAACCCTGGGATCCCTGACCACAGAGGAAAAATGGGAATGCTTTAGGAACATATTAAGCAAAGGCATCTTGCAGTGCATTCCTATGGGAAATAAATTTAGAAGAGACAAAGCCAAACCTGGCTGGCTAAACCATAGCGTCAAAAAACTTATTAGGGGAAAAAAATTGGCCTTCAAGAAGTATAAATCAGAGGGCACAGTATCGGCTTTCGAGCAATACAAGGAGGAAAATAAGAAAAGTAAACAAGAAATCAAGATGGCTAAAATCATCTTTGAGAGACAAATAGCAGAGGATAGTAAAAAAAACCCAAAGAAATTCTTTAAATATATCAACAGCAAAAAAACTAAGGCAGAGCATATTGCACACATAATTAACAATGATGGGAGGATGGTTACAGAGGACACTGAAAAAGCAACTGTGCTGAATGCTTTTTTCTCGTCAGTCTTTACACAGGAAACGGAGGGGTACACTGACCATGACTGTATGGCTAGTAGTAATGCACAGGACTTGCCACTATGGCTAACAGAGGGTGAAATCAGGGAAAGGCTGGATAAACTTAACACAAACAAATCACCAGGCCCGGATGGCGTACATCCGAGAGTACTCAAGGAACTCAGTAAAGTTATATTGAGACCACTGTTCCTGATCTTTGCTGACAGTATTAGGACAGGAGATGTACCAGGGGATTGGAAGAAAGCTAACGTGATTCCAATATTCAAAAAGGGCCAGAGGCATATCCTGGGAAATTATAGGCCTGTCAGTTTGACATCAGTAGTATGTAAACTTCTGGAGGGGATGATAAGGGACTGTATAGTAGAGTTTGCTAAAGACAACAACATCATCAGCAGTAATCAGCACGGGTTTACAAATGGGCGTTCTTGTCAAACCAATCTCTTAACATTCTACGAGGAGGTGAGCTGTGAGCTTGATAGGGGGAGACCAGTGGATGTGGTGTACTTGGATTTCGCTAAGGCGTTTGATACAGTTCCCCACAAGCGCTTAATTTATAAAATAAGGTCTGCAGGTATCGATAGCAGGGTTTGCTCTTGGATACGGAACTGGCTTAAAAGGCGTGTCCAAAGGGTAGTAATAAACAGCGCATACTCAGACTGGTCTGAGGTGGTAAGCGGGGTCCCCCAAGGCTCAGTCTTGGGACCAACCTTGTTCAATTTATTCATAAACAACATTGAGGTCGGGATCAGTAGTTCGATATCAGTTTTTGCAGATGACAGAAAATTGGCCAGGGCAATAACTTCACAACATGAAGCAGATATCCTACAGAATGACCTGGACAAAATTACAGAGTGGGCAACGACATGGCAAATGAGGTTTAACGTGGAGAAGTGTAAGGTTTTGCACTTGGGGACTAAAAACATAAAAACACAATACACGTTAGGAGGGGAACCCTTGGGGGAATCAAAAATGGAGAAGGATCTGGGAGTCTTGGTTGATGATAGATTAGGCAACAGCATGCAATGTCAAGCGGCAGCTGCCAAAGCCAGCAGAACATTAGCATGCATAAAGAAAGGGATGCATTCCAGAGATAAGACTATAATCCTTCCACTTTATAAAACTCTGGTCCGACCGCATCTGTAGTATTCCGTCCAGTTCTGGTCGCCAGTCCTCAGGAGGGATGTGTTGGAGCTGGAGAGAGTCCAGAGAAGGGCAACTAAACTAATTAGGGGATTGGAGGACCTTGACTATGAAGAGCGTCTACAATCGCTCGATTTATTCTCCCTGGAGAAGAGACGTCTGAGGGGGGACATGATAGCAATTTATAAATATCTTAATGGGGATCCCAGCTTAGAAAAAAAGCTGTTCATTCGAAGGGATTGCATGAGGACTCGAGGGCATACAATGCGATTAGAGGAGAAGCGTTTTAACCTCAGGCAACGTGGGGGGTTCTTTACTGTTAGGGCTACAAGATTGTGGAATTCTCTACCACAAGAGGTGGTTTCTGCGGGTAGTATGGTGGCTTTCAAAAGACTCTTAGATTTACATCTCAAGGATCAGAACATTCAGGGGTATGTGAGATGATTACAGCCACACACACCTACACAGGTTGAACTAGATGGACTATTGTCTTTATTCAACCTCACCTACTATGTAACTATGTTACTATGTAGCAATGTGTGGCTGGCACTCTGCAATTGGGGGCAATGTGTGGCTGGCACTCTGCAATCATTGGGGGAAATGTGTGGCTGGCACTCTGCAATCATTAGGGGCAATGTGTGGCTGGCACTCTGCAATCATTGGGGGCAATGTGTGACTGGCACTCTGCAATCATTGGGGGCAACGTGTGGCTGGCACTCTGCAATCATTGGGGGCAATGTGTGGCTGGCACTCTGCAATTGGGGGCAATGTGTGGCATGCACTCTGCAATCATTGGGGGCGATGTGTAGCTGGCACTCTGCAATCATTAGGGGCAATGTGTGGCTGGCACTCTGCAATCATTGGGGGCAATGCTGTGGCTAGCACTCTGCAATCATTGGGGGCAATGCTGTGTTCTGGCACTCTGCAATCATTGGGGGCAATGTGTGGCTGGCACTCTGCAATCATTGGGGGCAATGCTGTGGCTGGCACTCTGCAATTGGGAGCAATGTGTGGCTGGCACTCTGCAATCATTGGGAGCAATGTGTGGCTGGCACTCTGCAATCATTGGGGGCAATGTGTGGCTGGCACTCTGCAATCATTGGGGGCAATGTGTGGCTGGCACTCTGCAATCATTGGGGGCAATGCTGTGGCTGGCATTCTGCAATCATTGGGGGCAATGCGTGGCTGGCACTCTGCAATCATTGGGGGCAATGCTGTGGCTGGCACTCTGCAATCATTGGGGGCAATGCTGTGGCTGGCACTCTGCAATCATTGGGGGCAATGCTGTGGCTGGCACTCTGCAATCATTGGGGGCAATGTGTGGCTGGCACTCTGCAATCATTGGGGGCAATGCTGTGGCTGGCACTCTGCAATTGGGGGCAATGTGTGGCTGGCACTCTGCAATCATTGGGGGCAATGTGTGGCTGGCACTCTGCAATCATTGGGGGCAATGCTGTGGCTGGCACTCTGCAATCATTGGGGGCAATGTGCATTGAAAGGGGGCATGCTGGTCTCTCTGCATTGAAAGGGGGGCACGCTGGTCACTGTGCATTGAAAGGGGGCACGTGTAACGTTCATGCCTTTTTGTTAGTGGATGGATTTACAGCTGCAGAATTATTACACTCAGTAGCCTTGTAGAGAATCTGTTGAACAACATATCCAACTCTCAGGACTTCATCACCGTGTACAGCCTGTTATATACTATATATATTTAATAGATGTTTAATGGAGGGATAGAGTATATGAGGATATATAGCTGAGAGACAGGCTATTGTATGGTGAGCACTAGAAGTAGTATTAGGAGAGTTGCAGGTGATGGTAAAGCAGATTGGTTCTGATGTCAAGTATAGTGCAGATGGTAAGGGGACACAGATGGAGTATACTTAGACAGAGTAACCTAGTGCAAGGATAGTTGAAGGTAGTCCCAAGAGCTAACAGTCTATGCAGATGATAGTGAATAGATAGATACAGATAGTCTTGGTAATTGCAGTAGATGACAGTAGGAGATTGGTTAGCAAGAATCCCCTGCGGGGTACTTATCACTTAGATAGGTTTAGGAATAACAGTGTCCATTGGAGAGGGGTGATCCCGTAGCGAGATACAGATCACCAGCGAGGTTTCCGGCTTCAGTTCAGCAAGGGAGGTATGTCAGCAGCTCCGACTTCTCAGGCGTAGGTGCGATGAACATGTGGGTTTGAACGAGCGATGAGTGAGAGCAAACCGGCGATTGAAATAGCCGCTCATAGCGGCGCTCGGCATTGATGTCATCCGGTCTTAAAGGTATATGCGTCCCTTGTTACACAAGATGGGACGCAATTAGGAGAGGAGAAATATGGAAACAAGGGTACCAGAGGTACCGGAACATTACAGTACCCCCCCCCCCCCCTTAAGGCCGGCTCTGGAAGGCCTCTAGAACTGGTTTTTCCGGATATTTCGAGTGGAAATTGCAAATCAGTCTAGGGGCATGTATATCGGAGGTATCCAGCCAGGTGTCATCTTGGGGCCCATAATTCTTCCATCGTACAAGATACTGGAGTCTTCTTCTATTGAAACGGGAATCCAAAATTTCTTTTATCTCAAATTCTTCTCCACCTTCCACTTGTACAGGAGGTGGAGGTGAGATAGTAGGCCTTATTCCTTGGTTAGGAACATGGGGCTTCAGTAGAGACACATGGAAGACAGGTAGAGATGTATAGAACTGTTCGCTGGCGAACAGTTCCCGGCGAACTTAGCATGTTCGCGTTCGCCGCTGCCGGCGAACATATGCGATGTTCGGTCCGCCCCCCATAAGACATCATTGAGGCAAACTTTGACCCTGAACTTTACAGTCAGCAGACACATTTCCAGCCAATCAGCATACCTCCCTCCCACACCCTCCCACCTCCTATAAATAAGCAAGGGCAGCATCCATCTTAGATCATTCTGAAGCAGTGTGTGTAGTGAGAGTAGGGAGAGAGCTGCTGCTGCTGCTGCTGCTGCTGCTGCTGTTAAGCTAGGGACAGTTAGTCAGTGTTCCTGGTCTTGCAGTGTTCTTGGTCCACTACTGCTGTAATATCAGCACCCCAAAAAGCCCTTCTAAGGGCTGGTATTTGTGTTTTTTTTTTTTTTTATATATATATATATATATATATATATATATATACCTAGCGTCCCCAAAAGCCCTTTTAAGGGCTGGTAATTGAGTTGTTTCTTCTTATATATATATATCTATATCTATCTAGTGTCCCCAAAAGCCCTTTTAAGGGCTGGTAATTGAGGATTTTTTTTATTTATATATATACATATATATATATATATATATATATATATATATATATATATATATATATATATATATAGTGTCCCCAAAAGCCCTTTTAAGGGCTGGTAAGGTAATAGAGTTTTTTCTTTATATATATATCTATATATATCTATTGTACACTGCAGTTGCCTGCCCGCTGTGTGTGAGAGGCCACAGACCTACCACAGACTGTACTGTGTGCACACCACACTCATTTCGGGTGGCACAGGCACAGTACCTGGCATTTTAAAAAATATTTTTTTTTTCCTCTGTCATAATTGCAGTGAGTGCTGTGTCAGGTCCACAGAGTGCACTGTACCCACTGCAGTGCACTGCCCACCACTGATATATATACGGTGGCACAGCATCTTGTTGCAATAAATTGAAAAAAAAAAATATTTTTTATTATTGCAGTTGCCTGGGCTGCCAGTTACTGTCAGGTCCACAGAGTGTACTGTGCCCACTGCAGTGCCACTGTGTGCCCACCCACCACTGATATATAAGGTGGCACAGCAGCTTGCAAAGTAAAAAAAAATATATATATTTTTTAATTGCAGTTGCCTGGGTGCCAGTGACTGCTGTCAGGTCCACAGAGAGTGTACTGTGCCACTGCCCACCCACCACTGATATATAAGGTGGCACAGCAGCTTGCAAAGTAAAATAAAATATATTTTTTTAAAATTGCAGTTGCCTGGGTGCCAGTGACTGCTGTCAGGTCCACAGAGAGTGTACTGTGCCACTGCCCACCCACCACTGATATATAAGGTGGCACAGCAGCTTGCAAAGTAAAATAAAATATATATTTTTTAAAATTGCAGTTGCCTGGGTGCCAGTGACTGCTGTCAGGTCCACAGAGAGTGTACTGTGCCACTGCCCACCCACCACTGATATATAAGGTGGCACAGCAGCTTGCAAAGTAAAATAAAATATATATTTTTTAAAATTGCAGTTGCCTGGGTGCCAGTGACTGCTGTCAGGTCCACAGAGAGTGTACTGTGCCACTGCCCACCCACCACTGATATATAAGGTGGCACAGCAGCTTGCAAAGTAAAATAAAATATATATTTTTTAAAATTGCAGTTGCCTGGGTGCCAGTGACTGCTGTCAGGTCCACAGAGAGTGTACTGTGCCACTGCCCACCCACCACTGATATATAAGGTGGCACAGCAGCTTGCCAAGTAAAAAAAATATATATATTTTTTAATTGCAGTTGCCTGAGTGCCAGTGACTGTCAGGTCCACAGAGTGTACTGTACCCACTGCCCAACACTCCTATAGGGTGGCACAGCACCTTGCACTCATAGTACACAACACATTAAAAAAGAAAATGACAGGCAGAGGCAGGCCACCCCGCAAGGGCCGTCGTGGTCGTGGTGCTGTGATTTCCTTAGGCCCTAGAATAATGCCCAGTGTTCAGAGGCCACCACAGACCCTGAACTCAAAAAATTCTGAGGCCATAGTTGACTGGCTTACACAAGACACCCAATCGTCTACAGCTTCCGCTCGGAACCCTAATGCACCATCCTCCTCCAGCTCAGCTTCGGGCACCTCTCAATTTACCACTCGCCAGCCCGCCGGCACCACCACCAACACTAGCACCACAGCCGCTTCACTTGATCCGTCAGAGGAGTTATTTTCACATCAGTTTGAAGAAATAAGTGATGCGCAACTATTAGTGCCAGAGGATGTAGATAACGGGGATATGTCTCAGTCAGGCAGCATTATACACATGGACGTACATTGTGATGATGATGATGTTGTACCTGCTGCTGCTGCCTTTGCTGAGTTGTCAAGTGAAGCGGCTGATGATGACGATGTGTCTGTGGATGTCACCTGGGTGCCTGCTCGAAGAGCAGAAGAAGAGGGGGAAAGTTCAGATGGGGAGACAGAGAGGAGGAGGAGACGAGTTGGAAGCAGGGGGAGGAGGTCATCGCAAGGAGCTAGTGGCGCAGTCAGACAGCATGTAGATTCGGCACCCGGGGTCAGCCAGACAGCACGCCAATCAACGCAAGCTGTTGCCACCACCAGAATGCCGTCCTTGCAAAGCTCAGCAGTGTGGCATTTTTTTTGTGTGTCTGCCTCTGATATCAGCGATGCCATTTGTAACCTGTGCCAAAAGAAACTGAGTCGTGGGAAGTCCAACACCCACCTAGGTACAACTGCTTTGCGAAGGCACATGATCTCACATCACAAACGCCTATGGGATCAACACATGAGTAAAAGCAGCACACAAACTGAAAGCCACCATCCTCCTCCTGGTCCAGCATCTTCAGCCACGTCAACCACTGCTGTCCTCCATGCCCCCTATCAACAACCCGCCCCTCCGCCTCTCACCTTCAGCAGTTCCTGCTCGTCACCTGCCCACAGTCAGGTGTCTGTCAAGGAAATGTTTGAGCGTAAAAAGCCAATCTCGCAGAGTCACCCCCTTGCCCGGCGTCTGACAGCTGGCTTGTCGGAACTCTTAGCCCGCCAGCTTTTACCATACAAGCTGGTGGAGTCTGAGGCCTTCAAAAAATTTGTCGCTATTGGGACACCGCAGTGGAAGGTACCCGGCCGAAATTATTTTTCACAAAAGGCAATCCCCAACCTGTACTCTATTGTGGAAAAGGAAATCATGTCACGTCTGGCACACAGTGTTGGGGCAAGGGTCCATCTGACCACTGATAGCTGGTCTGCAAAGCACGGTCAGGGCAGGTATATAACGTACACTGCGCATTGGGTAAACCTGCTGGCGGCTGCCAAGCATGGAATGCGTGGCTCTGCTGCAGAGGAGTTGGTGACACCGCCACGACTTGCAGGCAGGCCTGCTGCCACCTCCTCTACTCCTCCTACTCCATCCTCTTTGCTAACCTCCTCGGCTGAGTCCTCTTCTGCTGTTGCGTCTTGCTCCACACCAACTGCACCCCCCCAGCTCCCCAGGGGCTATTCCACATGCCGGATACGACAGTGTCACGCTGTCTTGGGGTTGACTTGCCTGAAAGCAGAGAGTCACACCGGACCAGCACTACTGTCCGCCCTGAATGCACAGGTGGATCAGTGGCTGACCCCGCACCAACTGGAGATCGGCAAAGTGGTGTGTGACAATGGGAGCAATTTGTTGGCGGCATTGAATTTGGGCAAGTTGACACATGTGCCGTGCATGGCACATGTGTTGAATCTGATTGTGCAACGTTTTGTGCAGAAGTACCCAGGCTTACAGGACGTCCTCAAGCAGGCCAGGAAGGTGTGTGGCCATTTCAGGCGTTCCTACACGGCCATGGCGCACTTTGCAGATATTCAGCGGCGAAACAACATGCCAGTGAGGCGCTTGATTTGCGACAGCCCGACACGTTGGAATTCAACACTGCTAATGTTCGACCGCCTGCTCCAACAAGAAAAAGCGGTCAACGAGTATTTGTATGACCGGGGTGCTAGGACAGCCTCTGCGGAGCTGGGTATTTTTTTGCCACGCTACTGGACGCTCATGCGCAATGCCTGTAGGCTCATGCGTCCTTTTGAGGAGGTGACAAACCTAGTGAGTCGCACTGAAGGCACCATCAGCGACATCATCCCATATGTTTTTTTCCTGGAGCGTGCCCTGCGAAGAGTGCTGGATCAGGCCGTAGATGAGCGTGAAGAGGAAGAGGAAGAGTTGTGGTCACCATCACCACCACCAGAAACAGCCTTACCATCGATTGCTGGACCTGCGGCAACACTGGAAGAGGAGTGTGAGGAAGAGGAGTCAGAGGAGGAATGTGGCTTTGAGGAGGAGGAACACCAACCACAGCAGGCATCCCAGGGTGCTCGTTGTCACCTATCTGGTACCCGTGGTGTTGTACGTGGCTGGGGGGAAGAACACACCTTCAATGACATCAGTGAGGACGAGGAATTGGACATGAGTAGCTCGGCATCCAACCTTGTGCAAATGGGGTCTTTCATGCTGTCATGCCTGTTGAGAGACCCTCGTATAAAAAGGCTGAAGGAGAACGACCTGTACTGGGTGGCCACGCTACTAGACCCCCGGTATAAGCAGAAAGTCTGTGATATGTTACCCAATTACCGGCAGTCGCAAAGGATGCAGCAGCTACAAAATAAGTTAAAAACTATGCTTTACACAGCGTATAAGGGTGATGTCACAGCACAATGGGAATCCAACAGGGGAAGAGGTGAAAGTAATCCTCCTCCTACCACCACAACCACGCCGGCAAGGACAGGACGCTTTACAGACGTCTTGTTGATGGAGGACATGCAGAGCTTTTTTAGTCCTATGCATCGCCACAGCCCTTCGGGGTCCACCCTCAGAGAACGACTCGACCGACAGGTAGCAGACTACCTTGCCTTAACTGCAGATATCGACACTCTGAGGAGCGATGAACCCCTTGACTACTGGGTGTGCAGGCTTGACCTGTGGCCTGAGCTATCCCAATTTGCCATTGAACTTCTGGCCTGCCCCGCTTCAAGTGTGCTGTCAGAAAGGACCTTCAGCGCAGCAGGAGGTATTGTCACTGAGAAGAGAAGTCGCCTAGGTCAAAAAAGTCTTGATTACCTCACGTTTATTAAGATGAATGAGGCATGGATCCCGAAGGGACTGACAGTGGGGGATGCATTTGACTAAAAAAGGCCTGGTGATGACTGAGATGCCTTGGCCTAAAAATGGTCCACACGCTGCTGTATATAATCATTCTCTGCATGCCGGATGACTTACGTGACGTCCCCGCCACCAACTACGGTTCAAGCCGCAATGTTTTAGTGCACTTTCTGCCTTAAAACCTCAATTTTTCAGGCCGCTGCTACAGCAGCGGCTGCAACAATACCTACTTTTTCATGCATGTGTACATGCCTAATTTTTCTGGCCTCTGGTGCTACACTGTGGCTGCAAAAAAACAAAAAACAAAAAAAAAGGCACATACATGTGTCAATTCCCCTTCGTGATCGTTACCTTGTCGTGGTGAAGGGGCTTGCGTATCACAATGAAGCGATCACCTCTAGGATTGTGTTGGCACACCCCAGATGATAAGGTCGTTGCTTCATTGTGTACAGACCAAAAGCGATCCGCAGGATAATTTTTCATAAAAAAAAACATTCATTTTCTTTCATTCTTTCTGCGGAGCTGGGTATTTTTTGGCCGCGTTACTGAATGCTCATGAACAATGACTGTAGGCTCATGCGTCCTTTTGCGGAGATGACAACCCTGGTGGTCAGTCGAACCCAAGGCAACATCATCGACCTCATCCCATATGCGTTTTTTCTGGAGCGTGCCCTGCGAAGAGTACTGGATCAGGCTGTAGATGAGCATGAAGAGGAAGAGTTGTGGTCCTCATCACCACCAGAAGCAGCCTTGTCGTTGTCAATTGCTGGACCTGTGGCAACGCAGAGAGAGGAGTCTGAAGAAGAGAAGTCAGAGGAGGAAGGTGGCTTTGAGGAGGTGGAATACCAGCCACAGCAGGCGTCCCAGGGGGCTTGTTCTCACCTTTCGGGGACCCTTGGTGTTGTATGTGGCTGGGTGGAGGAAGAGACCTTCAATGATGTCAGTGAGGACAAGGAACGGGACATGGCTAGCTTGGTATCCAACCTTGTGCAAATGGGGAGTTTGCGGTTGTGCAAATGGACTGACTGACTGTTAAACGGGGAGTTTGGTCTGTCAGAGTTTGGTCTGTCACTGTGAAGCGGGCGACGGGCGTAACCCTTACACTACTTGACCGATAAAACATCATACCTGATCGTATTCACACACTGGATGTTTTAGTGCTGGTTTACACTGCCGCTACCACTAAAGTAGCGTCGCTTCCAGTGCGACTTTGGCGCGACTTAGCGCGACTTTGGCGCGACCTCATCGCGAGGCGACTTTTTATTTGGCCAATCACAATATCATGTTTTGTGACCGTCACCTAATTTCCTTTTCCTGTTTTTTGTTTTACATATTTCCCCATGTGTGCAGTGTTGTCTGTGTCATAGCTCAACTGATAGGCATGTTTGCCTTGGCATATCATATTTCAGCTTGCCAGAAAGAAAAAAAGACAGCTGGAAAGACACTGCATTAGTTTTCTACTAAAAATCATAAGAAAAATGCTGTTTTTTTTGGGTTGTGGACATACTACAGAGCTGAAACTTGACAGGTACACTTTTTAGACCCCCCAGACACTAAATACAAAAAATGACATGCCTGCCTAAAAAAATGCCCGCTAAATGCCTGCAAGAAAAAAAGCCAGCCGCAGAGAAGCCATATTCCTGAAAATATAAGAAAAATGCTGTTTTTTAGGGGTTCTGGACATGCTACAGAGCTGAAACTTGACAGGTACACTTTTTAGACCCCCCAGACACTAAATACAAAAAATGACATGCCTGCCTAAAAAAATGCCCGCTAAATGCCTGCAAGAGAAAAAGCCAGCCGCAGAGAAGCCATATTCCTGAAAATATAAGAAAAATGCTGTTTTTTAGGGGTTCTGGACATGCTACAGAGCTGAAACTTGACAGGTACACTTTTTAGACCCCCCAGACACTAAATACAAAAAATGACATGCCTGCCTAAAAAAATGCCCGATAAATGCCTGCAAGAGAAAAAGCCAGCCGCAGAGAAGCCGTATTCCTGAAAATATAATAAAAATGCTGTTTTTTAGGGGTTCTGGACATGCTACAGAGCTGAAACTTGACAGGTACACTTTTTAGACCCCCCAGACACTAAATACAAAAAATGACATGCCTGCCTAAAAAAATGCCCGCTAAATGCCTGCAAGAGAAAAAGCCAGCCGCAGAGAAGCCGTATTACTGAAAATATAAGAAAAATGCTGTTTTTTAGGGGTTCTGGACATGCTACAGAGCTGAAACTTGACAGGTACACTTTTTAGACCCCCCAGACACTAAATACAAAAAATGACATGCCTGCCTAAAAAAATGCCCGATAAATGCCTGCAAGAGAAAAAGCCAGCCGCAGAGAAGCCGTATTACTGAAAATATAATAAAAATGCTGTTTTTTAGGGGTTCTGGACATGCTACAGAGCTGAAACTTGACAGGTACACTTTTTAGACCCCCCAGACACTAAATACAAAAAATGACATGCCTGCCTAAAAAAATGCCCGATAAATGCCTGCAAGAGAAAAAGCCAGCCGCAGAGAAGCCGTATTACTGAAAATATAATAAAAATGCTGTTTTTTAGGGGTTCTGGACATGCTACAGAGCTGAAACTTGACAGGTACACTTTTTAGACCCCCCAGACACTAAATACAAAAAATGACATGCCTGCCTAAAAAAATGCCCGCTAAATGCCTGCAAGAGAAAAAGCCAGCCGCAGAGAAGCCGTATTCCTGAAAATATAAGAAAAATGCTGTTTTTTAGGGGTTCTGGACATGCTACAGAGCTGAAACTTGACAGGTACACTTTTTAGACCCCCCAGACACTAAATACAAAAAATGACATGCCTGCCTAAAAAAATGCCCGCTAAATGCCTGCAAGAGAAAAAGCCAGCCGCAGAGAAGCCATATTCCTGAAAATATAAGAAAAATGCTGTTTTTTAGGGGTTCTGGACATGCTACAGAGCTGAAACTTGACAGGTACACTTTTTAGACCCCCCAGACACTAAATACAAAAAATGACATGCCTGCCTAAAAAAATGCCCGCTAAATGCCTGCAAGAGAAAAAGCCAGCCGCAGAGAAGCCATATTCCTGAAAATATAAGAAAAATGCTGTTTTTTAGGGGTTCTGGACATGCTACAGAGCTGAAAATTGACAGGTACACTTTTTAGACCCCCCCAGACACTAAATACAAAAAATGACATGCCTGCCTAAAAAAATGCCCGATAAATGCCTGCAAGAGAAAAAGCCAGCCGCAGAGAAGCCATATTCCTGAAAATATAAGACAAATGCTGTTTTTTAGGGGTTATTTTTTATTTTTATTTTTTTTTAATTTTTCCAATAATTGGCTCTCTATCAAAAAATTATAATTTTTAAGAACTTTTTTTGCGTGATCCCTCTCCGGCATGCCACAGTCCAGGTGTTAGTCCCCTTGAAACAACTTTTCCATCACTATTGTGGCCAGAAAGAGTCCCTGTGTGTTTTAAAATTCGCCTGCCTATTGAAGTCTATGGCGGTTCGCCCGGTTCGCGAACATTTGCCGATGTTCGCGTTCGCCGTTCGCGAACGGCGAATTTTAGGTTCGCGACATCACTAAAGACAGGATGTATCTTGAGGTCTACTGGCAATGTGAGTTGTACTGCAGCTTTTCCAATAAGCTTCTCTATTGGAAAAGGTCCCAGAAATAGAGGTCCAAGTTTTTTACTAGGGATCTTTAGTCTCAGATTTTTTGTAGAAAGCCAAACAAGATCCCCAATGGCATATTGGGGAGAGGGTTTCCTACGGAGGTCGTAGTACTTTTTTTGTTGGCTATGAGCATGAGATATGGTATTGTTGAGTAATCCCAGAGAATCCTTTATCTGGGCAAGATAATCAGATGCCACTGGATTACTTGATGGCAAGATACGTGGAGGAAGGAGTGTGGGATGAAACCCATAATTCAGGTAAAACGGACTTTGCTTAGTAGTGCTATGAGTAGCGTTGTTATAGGCGAATTCCGCCAGCGGGAGGAGATCTGCCCAATCGTCCTGTAGATACAAAGTATAGCAACGCAGGTACTGTTCAATGCACTGGTTAACTCTCTCTGTCTGTCCGTTGGTCTGAGGGTGGTAGGGAGAAGTAAGGTTACGCTCTATTCGCAGTATCTGACATAGAGCTAGCCAAAACTTTGAGATGAATTGTGAACCACGGTCAGACAGCAGTGTTTTTGGAATACCATGTAACTTAAAGACATATTTCACAAGTAATTCCGCTGTTTGTTTGGATGAAGGTAGTTTTCGGATAGGAGTGAAATGTGCCATCTTGGTCAGATGGTCCACTGACACCAAGATGGTGTTGAATCCTTTGGAAGGTGGTAGTTCCACTATGAAGTCTAAGGATACCACTTCCCACGGAACCTGGGGTATCGGTAAACTACAAAGTAACCCTGATGGTTTTGTGTTGTCAATTTTAGACCTTGCACAGATATCACAAGATGAAACGAACTTTTTTACGGTTGTCTTCATGTCTGGCCACCAAAATTGCCTAGTGAGTAGATTGAGTTTTAGTCATACCCATATGTCCTGCCATAGGTACATCATGCGACAATTCTAAGATCTTGGTTCGCATAGTAGGGGGTATGTATAATTTATCGTTGTAGTAGAGGAAGCCTTCTGCGTCAGTAGTTAGATGTGGTGGAGGTGAATCCAACCCTATGCTGTGCAAAATCTCCTCCTTCAGGGAGCGAACGACTCCGATAATACGCTCAAGTGGTATTATAGGAACTGAGGGAACCTCAGTGCAATCTTTCTCGGCTAGTCGTGAGAGTGCATCCGCTTTTTTATTTTTGTCTGCGGGGGTGTAAGTTACTAAAAAATTAAATCTCAGAAAGAATAACGACCACCGTACCTGCCGGTGGGAAAGAGTTCTATTAGTCTGAAGGTATTGAAGGTTTTTGTGATCAGTATATATCAGAATTGGCAATTGAGTGCCCTCAAGTAGATGTCGCCAATTCTCTAATGCCAGTTTTATGGCTAATAACTCCTTCTCACCTACTGGGTAGTTCACCTCGGGGCTACTTAATGACTTTGAAAAGAAAGCAACTGGGTGAAGAGGTGAGGTGTTTGTTGGTCGTTGTGAGAGAACTGCTCCTACTGCCATATTAGACGCATCTACCTCCAAGATGTATTGAAGGGATGGGTCTGGATGGCATAGTATGGGGGCAGTAGTAAAGCTTGATTTCAGCAGAGAGAATGCTCCATTTGCTTCTTTTGTCCAATTAAATGGTTTCTTCGTGCTTGTAAGTTGTGTGAGAGGTTTCACAATCGCAGAGAAGTTTTTAATGAATTTCCTGTAGTAATTAGAGAATCCTAGGAACCTTTGTAATGCTTTGCGAGTGGTTGGCACAGGCCAATCCAGAATGCAGGATATTTTGCTCATGTCCATTTTGATTCCACTTTTAGATATAATATATCCTAAGAATAGTATCTCCTCTTTATGAAACAAACATTTCTTTGATTTAACATATAAGTTATGTGCAAGTAGTCTTTTTTTTTTTTTTTTTTTTATATTTCTTTATTAAATTTTCCAGGTAAAAAATTATTTACAACACTCCAATCGCTGGAGAATTTTTTCATATACATTTTACACATATTACCTTTTATCCCCTTTTTTTTCCCCCCTCCCTTCCTTATCCCCCCCCCCCCCGTCTCTTCTTATCATTCGACTCCTATTATTTCTCTGTATTCCCTTGTGTCCTTAAACTCTTGCCACTCATCCCAAATCTCCTCTTCATTCCCCTGTTCCTCCTCCTCCCAGGTCCTCAGCTGCTCCAACTTTCTTATTTTCTCTACTTTTAACAGCCAATCTTTCCTGGAGGGGGCCTCTTCTTTTTGCCAATTAAAGGGAATCAAGCTCTTAGCTGAGTTTAATAAGTGAGGGAGTAATGTTTTTTTATATTGCTTCACTGACATATGGGTTCCATGAAACATGCATTTCCAAGGATCCAAGGGAATATCTATTTTAGTAATTTTACTTATTAATTCTATAACTTCACTCCAGAATACTTTAATTTTTGGGCACTGCCACCATATATGGGCTATAGTCCCTACCATCTGACATCCCCTCCAGCAAAGTCTTGAACTCTCCACCTGAATTCTTCCCATCTTATCAGGAGTGTTGTACCACCTTGTGATCAATTTATAGTTCATCTCCTCCGTGTTGGTGTCTATCGCGGATTTATGTACTAATTGAAGGCTCTTATCCCACTGTTTGTTGTTACTACACGGGCCGAGGT